>NC_141596.1:67633868-67933868 GCF_047967505.1 Dipteris shenzhenensis
ATTTCAAGATATATAAAGCTATTATAGTAGTAAGATAGGAGAAAATGAATTGTCCTATTGTAAAAGTGTAACTATTTTAACTAAATATTCGTGAGTTGAACTCTTGTTGCATGCTTGCCTATCTGATATTCACCCAAATTTGCCTATTGGTTTTTTCTCAAATGACTTGCACAAGGTCACTGTGCATCATTGATTGAACTAATGAACCAGCTCCAATGATATATTCTTGATTGATCGGAAAAGTCATTGTTCCTCGTGTTTTCGCAATTCTGGAGTTGTGTCATAGCTAGAAGTCCCATTCATGGTTCAAAGGAGGTCATAATAGACAACAATCAAGGATGGTTTGAGTCTGGCTATAAAAGGAGGAGATGTCTAGTTACTTAATAGAGGACAATGAATGTAGATCCATTCAATCATTATTAATGTCAATAAATACTCAGTGCTACAAATTAAACTTGTTTTTTGAGTTGTAATGGTTTTTCTATCAGCAGTAACAATTGTATGCTATTGATATATTGAATCATTGTGTGATTCATTCCATTGCAGATTTGACTTAACAGTGGAATGTCAATATTAAAATGATTGATTCATACAAAGTTGTCTTTGTGCAAAGCGTATTGCATAGTAGATGTTAACTTGGACAAGATTTCATTTCCATCACTCTATAACATGAAATTCTTGATTCTAACACTATTGCATTATTATAGTATTAAGATAGGAGAAAATGAATTGTCCTATTGTAAAAGTGTAACTATTTTAACTAAATATTTATGAGTTGAACTCTTGTTGCATGCTTGCCTATCTGATATTCACCCATGCTTGCCTATTGGTTTTTTCTCAAACGACTGGCACAAGGTCACTGTGGATCATTGGTTGAACTAATGAACCAATTCCAATGATATATTCTTGATTGATTGGAAAAGTCATTGTTCCTCATGTTTTGGCAATTTTGCAGTTGTATCACAGCTACCGGTCCCATCTATGGTTCAAAGGAGGTCATAATAGACAACAATCAAGGATGGTTTAAGTTTGGCTATAAAAGGAGGAGATGTCTAGTTACTTGCTCTCTCTCTCTCTCTCTCTCTCTCTCTCATGTGCTTAGTTAATACTCCACCTCATGTGTTAGTTAATATTCTAACATCTCAAGATATATAAAGTTATTATAGTATTAAGATAGGAGAAAATGAATTGTCCTATTGTAAAAGTGTAACTATTTTAACTAAATATTCATGAGCTGAACTCTTGTTGCATATCTACATCTGATGTGTCATAAATGGAGTCGAATCTATGCATCAATGTGATGGTTGTACATCACTAGAATGAAACTATCTATGATGAGGGTTTATATCAAACACTATATGAGAGCTTCCATTGGGGGGCTTATGCTCGAGCTACCATTGGGGGCTTACATTAAATGATCAAAACCAAGTCATGGTGGAAGAACAATGTGTGTGTGACAAAGATCAAGCCCATAAAATGAAAATGACAAGCATGGTCAAGAGTCTGTACAAGGCTGATGAATATGTATGTAGGAACCAATGCCAAAAATAATCAATGAAAATGAATTACATGGATGACATATGTCTATGCAAGAAGAATGCAACAATCCTGAATCCAAGAAAGATAACTCTACCAAGTGTCACACTATGTGATGAACTACCAAATGCCAAGAGTATTGAGCTAATGTCAGATGTGTGAATGCATATATCGATGATAGAACCACATGGACTGATGCTGATGGGAACTAATCGGCTAATGTGCCAATGGCTTACTTGGCTTGGTGGAGTTGAATCTTCTCTATGGCTGTGCTAGTCTACATTTAGACTACATGTCCAAATGCAAAATGCAACAAAATAATTTTATCTTAATTCATTTTATGTGCTAGGTATGTGGCAGTGGATCAAGAGGTGGTTCTAATTATGAAGATTCAATGATGCTAACCTGTGTAAACTTAATAACAATGTTCTTAAAGAAATAGCGTGCCTATAGATTACTAGCAGCAAGGTGGGAATGCTTGCAAAAGGACATATCAACATACAACCAATCCCACATTATCATCGATTCCTTAAATATTTTCTCATTCAATGTACACAAAGAAGCCATATTAGCAATCAATAATCTCATGTCTGCTGACATTTATGCTTGCAAGTGACAAGAAACAAAGAAACAACACACACTCTATTCTACCCAGATTCAACAACCTATCTTGCTTTGACAATTAGAGGCTTTACTTCTATATAAATAAACACAACATCTAATCACAAGCACAACAATAGCAAAAAAAGGAATAGAATTTATAAGTGCCACCTTCAAACCAAACATTTAACAAAATGCATATAATTCAAATATACAAGTCATAAACATATTGATGACTTCATAACAATTCTTAGCAACAATAGAAAACATAGAAAGACATTAGTCATTATCAAGGACTTCAACATTAACATCCAAAACATAACACATACATCCCAACATTGTCATGAACACTCCAACAAAAATCTAGCATTCATTTGACCAATGAACCAACAACAATTTACCAACCAGTAGTAGGTCACATCTCAACAAATTTTGACATCCAAACAACTATAGCAAGAAAAACCCATTGCTATTGGTTCGTACAACCATTCAAGTACTTACACTTTCATTCGAAAGAAATAAGTACTTACATTCTCATTCCAAAGAAATAACTACACTTACAAACAACGGCTAAGAAATACAATTTTTAGTGGTGCCCAATGAAAATTTTCATTTGGTGTTTTTATGATAGTTTTTTCTTCTTTTTTTGCTTGAAGAATCTTACTCATTTCTCAAGAAATTTAATCGTTTGTTTTTCTTTTCCTTTATCTTTTTTAGAGTTATGTGTACTAGCAAGTCTTCTCATAGCTACCATTGTCTTTAGTCTTCTCTTCTTCTACCTCCATCCTGCATGGACATGCAAACACCTTGAAATGACTGAAGGCATATTCCAGCACGCTGCCTCATGAATTTGCAGGAAAATGTGAGGAGAAAGCTTTCGGAATTTCAAACAGCCGAAATCGCATTTTGTTGCAAATATTGAACTGTTGCTTCATCCACCCCTGTCATTCTGGTTTTGTGACTTTCATAGTTGTCCATGGCTGTACTCTCCTTGCATAGACTCAATTCATATTGTATTTAGTTGTAAAGATAGAGAAATCACTGTAGGAATGCACCAGCATGTCACTTCAGGTATTTGCAGGAAAACACGATTTTGAGCTGTTAGGAATTTCAAACTGTCCATATCATGTTTTATTGCAAAATTGTCAATGTTGCTTCATCCACCTCTGTCATTGTCTTTTTGTGTCATACCATGTTCTCCATGGCTGTAATCTCTTTCCATTGCTTTGTATGCAGTTTGTCAGAGTGATCGCAAGAACCAAGTCAATTGCAAGGAAAGCTGGCAAAGGGCCAGGGCTTGCAGCAACAGCAGCTGGGGCAGGTACCAAGAAATTTAGTGTGCCTCCAAAGGGAAGAGGTGCACATGGCAGGAAGGGTAAGCCAATGAGCCTGCTCCAGCAAAAGGCCAAGAGATTGAAGCATGGTGCAGGTGTGCTAAGGGAGATCAGGAAGCAACAGAAAGCTATAGGCTTTGCAATCCCCAAGGCACCTTTTCAAAGACTGGTGAAAGACATATGTGATAGTTGGCACCTTGGGTTCAGGTGGAATAGGATTGCCATTCTTTCCTTATAGGAAATGGCAGAGGATTACTTGGAAAAATATTTTGAAGATGCAATGCTGGTAGCAGCCCATGCTCACAAGGCTTTTTTGGATAAAGGATGTTCATCCAATGCCTTTTTTAAAGGTTTACACTATAAGAGGCACTCTCAAAGTATTTGCAAGGTTATTCTCTCGGATGGTGTTTGGATTGCTGTAGCTTGTGTTCATCATTTTGCTGCTCAATTTGGTAAAGAAGATCCTCCTTCACAGGGGGTTTATTTCAGCAAGGCAACAGTATTACAGCATGTCACTCCCATTGTCTCACCAACACAGGATTTGGACTTGGAAACTCCTTTCACTGAAAGAGAGTTAAGTGATGCTGTTTAACAATCATGTGGTAGATGGAAATCTCCCGGTTGTCTCACTGTGGAATTCTTCTTTGCGTATTGGGATCTCCTCAAGTCTCCTTTGTCGCAAATAATAAATAGTGCTTGGCAACATTAATACATGCCAGATTATTGGAAGAAAGGGCTTGTAAAACTTCTGCCCAAGAAGCTAGTCTATGAATCTCAAGCTAATTGGAGGCAGATCACTCTGATGCCTGTTATTTATAAGATCATCACCAAAATGGTGGTTGATCGTATCAAAGTTGCATGATGGCCTTCATCCAGTGCAATATGGTTTTATTCCTCGTAAGCAAATAACTGACAATATTGCAAATGCCTATATTGGGATTGAGTATGCCAGGTATACTGAACATGATGTTCTCTTGTTGCAAGTAGATATTGAAAATGCTTTTGACACCTCCAATGGGATTTTATAGCTCGGACCATGCAAGCTTTGGGTTTTGGTCAGAAATTGTAGCATATCATCTTTTGGCTCTATAATGATAGCAAAGCTACATGCATCTTGTTGGGGATATTTCTAAAGCTTGGATACTTCGTTGTTCAGTTTTCCAGGCCTATTTTCTTAGTGCTATTCTATATGCTATAGCCAGACATCCTATGCTTCAATATCTCGACCATTTGGTGGCGACTGACATGTTACATGGCTTGCATATTCTTGGAAGTCACCCTCTAGCTGCTTAGGCTTATGCAGATGATTCCTTTTTTGTGCCATGGAATACTGAAAGGTTCCTAGGATTCTTCGCTTATGCAGGCTCTCACTATATGGGCTGGTTGCTGGCCTTCATGTCAATTTTTAAAAATCTCGCTCATTCCCTTTGCATTCTAAAGATTAGCATAGTTTGGTATGTGGCCGAGGGAAATTGTCCTACCCAATCAACTAGTAGGTCATCTTGTTTATCCTCCGGGTTGGTCAATTACCCCTCATCAACAGATTGATTGGGTTCTTGCCAAATTAAAGAAAAAGGTGGAATATTGGAAGTTAGCTACTTGGCCTTTGCATGTCCGGCGTTCAATTGATTTTGGTGGGTTCAATCGATTTTGGTGGACCACATTCAATTTTATTTTCCATTGATCTTTTTTACCAAAGGAGATTGTTCAAAGTATGGTAGGAAAAGCTTGCACTTGCTTCTAGTACATCGGTTCTGTTCACAAAAAATGCATGTGGGGTTGAATATTCTCAACATTCATGTGCACATTCTGGCCCATAAAGGGAAAATGATGCTACAATTCCTACATGGTGACACCTTGGGCTGCTATCTATGATGCGCTTCTTACTTCTTCAACTTACTACTTCTGATTTTGGCTATTGGCACCCTACTCAGTGGGATTTTCTGTTGGGCAGTATTGAAGGCAAGGTCAAAGGTTGCCCTATTGTTTCTCAAATGTTTTTGGATTGGAAACATATTCTCTCGCATTTGGCTTGGCATGGTTGAGACTCCTTGCATGGTAACTCTTTGAGACCTGAGAGCATCCACTGGTCACGGGTTTTTCCTCCACCGTTGGCTTTACAGGAGCCCAAATGCTCATATTTCTTAATTCAAAAGGATTTTATCTGTGGTAGATGTCATTCATGATGATGGAACTCTTTTATCCTTTCCTTTAGCACTTGGAAAATATGGTTTAGGGATGCATTATCATCCTGTATGGCAGGCCAATACTTGGATGCTTCAGCCATTTCAGCTAGTTTCGCCTTAGAACTTCAAGACAGGCTTCAAGATTGGACTCTTCTTCCAGTACAGTCGTCCATTTGTTCTTTGAAGCTGTCTCATCTTTTTATAAAGTTTTGATGTCTCCACCTTGGGCGTCAAATAGGGCTAATCAGATTCGATGTTTGTATCATCCAGTCAAATGGTGGAGGAAAAGATTGAAACAGATTTGGCACTCCAAGCTCCCTCTTCGACAACAACTCTTTCTATGGCATGTTTTCTTGGGGGTTATTCCATCTGGATAGCTTTTATCATGCATACATATTGCTACGACTATTTGTCATAGGTGTTTGTCCAAGGGAATTTGTATCTCATATTTTTGGCACTGCCCTGAGACACAAGGCTTCTAGGGCATCCTTTGGCAGAGATTGCGACTGAGATTTTCTTAGGCTTCATTCGAAAAGCTTTTCTGGCTTTTTGGGATCTATCCTTGACGATCGGATTTTGAGTTGTTCTTTACCCGGGTTTGCTACTGGGAACTTTGGACTCTCTAAAAAGATAGAAACCATAGAGTTTTTGGTGAACCTTTTTTTTCTACTTTTGTTTTCTTTCGTCATTCTTTGCAGCTCTTTGATTGTCTGCAAACTCACTGCATAGGCTATGATGTATATTTGTCCTACACGGAGATTTTTTTTTAATGTAATCTTTTAGCTTCCCAGTTTTGGGACAGCTATCTTGTAATATAAAGCATTCAAAGTTTTCACCCGAAAAAAAAAAGTGTGTTGCAATTGCCTTTTCTAGATGACCAATGGAGTGTTTGCTCCTCAGCAAACAAGTGTGAATAAAGTGTAAAGGATGTACATGGCATGGGAATGCACTACTTAGAAAGCAGATTATAGATGTGTGTTTGTGTGTGTGCACACACACACACTCAGTATGTATGTATGTATGTATGTATTTACACACACACACTTTTTTTGTGGCGAAATTTCTTTTCCATTATATTACAGAGACACTATCCCACAAAAAAGGGAAGTGCCTAAATACATCAAGAGAAGATCTCAATATATGACAAGTATACATCATAGTCTATATATTGAGTTTGCAAACAATCATAAAAGGATTGCTGCAAAGAGTCCTCAAAAAAGAGAAAAGTGAAAAAGTTGGATCACCAAAGACTCTATGATTTCTGCCCTTCCATAGAGTCCAGAGAGCACACACGCAGAGTATGTACAAATACACACACACACACACAATGATAGGAGTTGCTCTATTTTTTACCAACTACAATCAATTGATCTTGAAACGCTTTCACCTTTGTACCGAATCTCCCTCGTTTAGAGCTTTGTCTCAAGGCAACGATCCGAGCTTCGTTGTTCACCTAACGCCAATTGGAGCACTTTGAGTTGAACCCCCTTTGCATTGGCAACGCACAACATCGAACCAAATTATTGAGCTTTCTCAAAGCTCCTCCATTCAATGCCAACATATGTACTACAAGAGTAAATGACAAGGCCCTATATACCATGTCAAATTTTGAGACTCAACCTACCTTGAATGCCACTACAAAAATTCAACACTTATACCTTGATTTTCAAAGACCTCTCCTTGAACTACATTGAAACTTGTGCCATGACCAAACTCTTGAGCACGATGTAGACATGAAAACAATGAATGCGAGATCAGCATAAAATCTAGTAGCCTCTACCTGCTACAACTATCAACACATTCCAAGTCGAGTGCCCTTCTCAATCAAGCTAACTTTCCTACCCACCATCATGGACACAACAATGGCTTTGGTTCCTCGTTGACCCCTAGAATCAATCCATGATTGTTGCTTGGAATCTTCCTGAATGGCAATTGAGATTATGTCTAGATCCATAACCTATTAATCAATGCTCTGACTCATCTTAGGGTTGTTTACCAAATTTCCCATTATTAGAGTACCACTTTGAGAATCTTACTCTCACAAAACCAATGCATTCCAAGCAATCTACAACGTTAAACTTGAGAATCTTGCCTTTGTAGCCTAATCCAAGATTACCTACCGAATGTCAATTTAAAATCACCTTAGTCCAAGTCTTCCTTCAAAACCCCGCCCAAGTTAACATAAGATATCTAGCTTTACTATGAAGTCTAGATCTACAGTGTTCCATCACTTGCCATCTTGTTCTCCTCACATCTGAATGCAAGTGTGGCAATTATCTCCAACAAACATTGCCGTAGTCTTCATTTCACACATGCATTAACATATCCCCTAGCACATCATTGAATAAAGTTGAAAATAATAATACAATTTAGTCCATTTACTTCTAGTAATAAAACATGTGAATTAGTTATTGCACTTGTTTGGGATATCCAATTCTGCTGATGTGTATCGCCGGAGGGGGAAAACTCGATGGCTGAAAATTTCGCTACTCCCGTGAATTTTAAATTTTTACCTCTCGTCCATCGAATCTTGGAATATTAAGGTTTTGCAATGTTTTCTCGCCCTGCAAACACGCTACAACCTACACGCACCTCCACGTGACCTTGCACAGACTTTGGTTTGGCATTGTCGTATTTTGGGTAAGTTGTCTTCTATTCTTTACTTCCCTCACAAGCTAGCTTCTCTCAGTTCTGGAGGGTTTATTCTGTATTGATCATTACCATACATCAATCGCAACAGGTAGCTCGCCATGTCTTGCAAGAGAAGCAGACAGAGGCTACGAGACAAGAAAGTTGAAAAGCTTGGTCGAGGCACAAAGAACAGATTGTGGGTCGAGGAAAGTAATGGCCCAGTATCGAAATGGTAGAGCGAAAGACACTTGTGCAACATTTACAAAGGGAGAAACAATGAGGATAGAAAACTCCTTGCAAAGCAATAGCAGGAAGCAATTGCAGATGCATGCATCTTTGCCTACAAGAGGCACTTTAATACTGATGTAATGTAAAATACATATTAATATATATATAGATGAATCAAAGAACATGTACAAACTCAACTATAAACCCTATCATGCATAGCAAGAAGTAGCCACTATGACATCCCAACATCAGTGGCCACCAATGGGCTGTGCTCACACAATTTTGCTCTCTCCCTCTCTCTCTCACACACACACACACTCACACTCACACTCACACTCACACTCACACTCACACTCACACTCACACTCACACTCACACTCACACTCACACTCACACTCACACTCACACTCACACACCAACACTCACTCTCTCACTCTCTCTCTCTCTCTCTCAAGTGCGTCTCTCTATGTGTAAGATATACCCAATGTAAGATTCATCACTTCTATATGTGCATCTCTCTATGTGTAAGATATACCCAATGCATAATAGGTTCAGCCTAGGCCTGAGCCCTTGTATTAACTCTCTCTCTCTCTCTCTCTCTCTCTCTCTCTCTCTCACACACACACACACACGCACTTTTATTGGGTGAAAACTCTCTCTCTCTCACACACACACACACACACGCGCACGCACGCGCACAAGCTATCAGGTTTTTACCATGAATTGGAAATTAAAGTTGAAAGCATTATTCTTGGACTACCAGCTACTAGCTAGACAAATGTCAAGACCTCATCAAGTTCCATGTGGGCACTTTTCTGACACTAAATTATACAACATACTCTGTCCAGTGCAGAAAGTATCATCACTAATACTTGAGAACATAGCATAAATTAAGTTCAGAAACAAGCTCAAACCATTATGCACATGGTTTTTAACCTCGAGCCAGGATTAACCAAGGCTGCATGATCAGAGGAGCTACTCCCACCTTCCACGGGTCTAGATCATTTTACACATGCACGCACACGCACACACTAATATGATCAAGGACTTCAGGTTCGTCAAAGCTCTGCCAATGGAAAACTTGGTTATAGTAAAGAACACTTATGCTTGGGTGATTGAAAATGTCTCCACATCATGGAAGAAGCTATGAACCTTACTGTAAAGTTTTAAGTATGCTCCTGCCACACAAACCATGGCCTAAATTCCCCACTGCTGATATGTACAAAAGAGTAGCGTTAAGCTAGTGACAATTGGATTCACTCATGCTCCAAAGAGAGAAGCCATTTTAAAACATAAAAAAAGAAGGAAGCTGATTGGGAAAGTAGAACGTAGCAGAAAATATCCTTAATCCTTATGCAATGACAGCAAAAAATTCAACCTCAACATCCTTTTAGAAGCATAGAACATAAAACATTTTCGCAATGGCAGAGCAAGTAATCTATCCAGACACTGGAGAAACTAATTTCTTATGAGAAATGGGGACTGTCGGATATTCTCTCTCTCTCTCTCTCTCTCTCTCTCTCTCTCTCACTTTCTATCTCTTACTCTTCCTTTATTTATTATTCTCTTCCTAACGTGGAACTGTCGGATATATATTCTCTCTCTCTCTCTCTCTCTCTCTCTCTCTCTCTCTCTCCTCACCACCCAAAAAAAATCCCATGCATGCACAGGAAGGAGGGAATTTAAAATAAAACCCTAAGTAGAACGTAGCTGATTGGGAAAGTAGAACGTAGCAGAAAATATCCTTAATCCTTATGCAATGACAGCAAAAAATTCAACCTCAACATCCTTTTAGAAGCATAGAACATAAAACATTTTCGCAATGGCAGAGCAAGTAATCTATCCAGACACTGGAGAAACTAATTTCTTATGAGAAATGGGGACTGTCGGATATTCTCTCTCTCTCTCTCTCTCTCTCTCTCTCTCTCTCTCTCACTTTCTATCTCTTACTCTTCCTTTATTTATTATTCTCTTCCTAACGTGGAACTGTCGGATATATATTCTCTCTCTCTCTCTCTCTCTCTCTCTCTATATTCTCTCTCTCTCTCTCTCTCTCTCTCTCTCTCTCTGTCTCTCTCCTCACCACCCAAAAAAAATCCCATGCATGCACAGGAAGGAGGGAATTTAAAATAAAACCCTAAGTACAAAACATGGAAGCACACAGTCAAGTATTAAAAAATGTGCATACGCACACACGCGCATACAAGAACAATCACAATTGGTGGCACATAGCTTGCACCCTCACAACCAGGATACAAGGGAACAAATTGATCATCATTCACAGAGCCTACCCGACCTACCTCTGAACATACCCCTCTGAATGTGGTGGCAGAGACCTAGTGCAAGTGTTTCGGCACGCACAAAGCACTCTCTCTCTCTCCCCTCACCACCCAAAAAAAATCCCATGCATGCACAGGAAGGAGGGAATTTAAAATAAAACCCTAAGTACAAAACATGGAAGCACACAGTCAAGTATTAAAAAATGTGGATACGTGCACACGTGCATACAAGAACAATCACAATTGGTGGCACATAGCTTGCACCCTCACAACCAGGATACAAGGGAACAAATTGATCATCATTCACAGAGCCTACCCAACCTACCTCTGAACATACCCCTCTGAATGTGGTGGCAGAGACCTAGTGCAAGTGTTTCGGCGCGCACAAAGCAGGATAAGACCGAATGCATCGATCGTCATATGCACAGCCTGAGACTGACCTAGAGCCAATGCAAAAGACTGCCATATGGTAGAATACTCCTCTGAGCTTAAGCTGCATTAGAACCACGTAGAGTGTTGTGACAAAAACAAAAACACATCTTACACAACCTGGAAAGAATATTACAAGTCTGGCCTCAATATAGTTCTTCATCTCGTATTCAAATTCTGCTCGACTTTGAGAAACTCTAGAAAGTAGGCGCAATTTCTTTGTTGCTATTTCCTTTTTGGCATCACAGAATTCACACAAGGGATGGGAGTATAAACTGCCACCCTCCCCTAAACTCTTGCTAGAGACACTGACTTTGAGAAGCTCTAGGAAGTAGTTGCAGATTGCTTTGTTGCTATTCCTTATTGAATCAAAGAATCCACCTCAGGGATGGGAGCATGATATTTTTGCAAAACCTTCCCCTAAAAATAGTGAGATAGACAGATGAACATTTAGACACGCTTGAGCTTCCTCTTACATGTCAAGATATCCATGAGAAAGAAGACTGGGTATAGCACTAACTTTCCACAAGTGTAACCAGTTCCTTGAACTGGTAAATATATAATAACGTACTGAGAGCCCCGCATGTATCCAGACACTTTCATATATGCATGAGCCTTTGCATAGGCCTGTGTGCACGCAGGCATGCCAATAAGGGGCGGGGGGTTTGAGAGAGAGAGAGGGAGAAGGTTCTTATTCAAAAGCTTTTACAGCATAAGTGCAGAGAAATACTCTTCAAAATCATGGTCAATTGTAGGTGCTCTTCTGCCCAATCGAGCCTCTGCACATTTAAAAGATACATGGGTCACTAAACACAGAAAGAACCAACCTTATAAGCCTAAATGAAAGTGAATAATCTATAATGAAAGAATGCGCCTCATGTGTGGCACCTATTAAGGAAATTGAACCATACAAATAAAAACTTACCTTCTTCCAGACTCAAGCGACCTGATGAAAGGACATACGATGGACAAGATGTATCACTTAACCCCTGAGAACACTCATTACCACCGGTGTACCCTCTGTCGATTCCTCTTACTTCATCTATTGTCAATCCCTTCAGAACTCCAGCTTCGCCACTCTCAGCTGATCTGATCTCAAGAGTGTTATCACAAAGGATGCCAGACATCGTTGTTCCTCCCTCGGCAGTATGCAAGAAGGGGGACAATCTCCTCTTAGGAGCTGGAAAAACTGGAGACTGGAATTCATCTTCGATCCCTGGAACCGAAGACGGTCTGTTAGCTTCAGCATCTACATTCTTTAACCTTCTTTCTTCAAGGAACAATTCCTCCGTAGGTTCTTCACAAGAAGACCCAGTCTCATCTGCAACTGATGAGCAAGGTTTGACCCTCTTGTACGTTGCTCCCCACCGAAAGTCACTGTTCTTAGTTTGCCCGCCTGAAAAGGGATGCCGTTCATGTACATCATTTAGTTTATGCCGACGTTCATGCTCTTCCCGCACTTGGATCTTCCAGTCCTCCCAGTTCATATTCCCTCTAGAATTTTTGCAACTGACAACGGAAAAGCCAGATTCTCCACTTGGCTCATAATCAGAACTCTCAACAGGACTATCAACGCTGTGAGTTCTTTGAACAGTCACCTCACTCACCTGGGCGGCATCGCACCTAATCCACCGGGAAGAGTCGGGTTTGTTTAACCAAGTGCCTTTGCCCTTTCCTTCATGGAATGACCTTATATGCCCCTTGCATGAGTGTTCGGTTGTTACTCCTGCTGTGATGCTCGAGAGTTCAGAAGCACCAGAACTGTTGACGCTGGTCACCGAATCAGTCCAACCACCCTTTCGCCAGCTAAGCTCATCGTGCACCTTCGCTAATGAGCCTAAGCACGTTATTGTTCCGTTGTCAAAGTGAATGGAAGAGTCTAGTTCAGCCGCTGCAACAGTAAAAAGTCTTTTGGACAGAGAAGAGTTCTGGCCATCCGGATGATGCCTCTTCTTGCCGGCTTCACCAAAACCCATTTCCAAAATCTTCAACCCGAAATCTCAAATACAACCACTTACATCATCTATCCCCTGCCCATCAATTGCCTTCCCAAAGAAGTGGGGAACACGAAAATAAGCGTACATCAAGAAACTGATTTCCACCGTCCAGACAAGGATTCGAAACAGATCCCGAGGCGACCTATCCATGTTGTCAGGGCTTCACGTGCAATTACAAACTTGCCTTTGAGTGACGTTGTTATCTTGAGGAAGATAAGGTGTACTAGTGTAGCATCCGACCAAGAGGTAAAATTTCAGGTCCTATCCAGATCGCACGCGCGGATCGAGGGTGGAGTGCTCCACTGGACTGCCGGAATAATCCCAAATGCACCAGAAACCCCCAAACTCAAGAAATTCGACGGAAACCAGGGACCCAAAAGGAAGTTACTCACGAAGGGAAAGCGAGAGCGAGGTCCAAGGAAATATCATTGCCGCAGGAGCGTTGCAAATGGATTATGTGATCTTGAATCGGAAAAGGAGAAGCTTGCAAGGTGCAGGTGGAGTGATGCCCTTTTTGACCTGCCCAGGGAAAGGCTATAGTTTTTCTTTGTTTTGAGATGATAAAGCTTCTAATTGTGGCAAGATGATAAAGCTTCTAATTGTGGCTTGCCGGGAGTCTGGTGAATTTTTGGATGCGTGCAAACTGGTGATTGGCTGTCCACCGCTGCTATTTTTGTCCTCTGTTCTTGCTACTTTTGTCCCCATTTTTCTCTCTCTCTCTTCTTCTTCTTCTCTCTCTCAGCTTCTAGGGCAGGCCTCATGAATGATTTGGATCATTCACCTTGTTGGATGAGACAGTAGGCGCTTAGTCCAGCAAAGCCCCTACGGTGTGGTTTGGCATGGCCGTGCCCACGAGGGCTTCACGTGGGCGGAGAATGGGTACGCCGCCGCATGTGTCCGGCTTTAGTACCACCTCCGCCAAGTGTCGCACCCCTTTTTGCCTATGACCCCTCTCATTAACTGTTTACCGCTCTTAGCCTTTCCAAGCAAGTTGCCCTTTTTAAAATTCACGCGCGTAATAATAATAGTAATAATTCTAATTATTATATATATATATTAATATAAATATATTATATATATGGTTGCATACTCGAGTGTCACATGTGCTCTTGCTTTCTAAGCTGTCACTAGTGGATTGCACAAATTGGATCGGTGTACTTGGTCCAATATGAAAAGCAACTCCAAGATATTGGACCAAGTACACCGATCCAATTTGTGCAATCAGTGACAGCTTAGAAAGCAAGAGCACATGTGACACTCGAGTATGTGTGGTTACATGAGAGGTCTCCTTGCCGAAACGCTTAGTTTTTCCAAGAGCTATAAGTCTACAATCTAGCGTAGACACGACCAAAGTAAATGTGTGCCAACTCAAAGATCTCCTCTTGATCCTCATGTGCAACACCTTATGAAGCACACTCAACTCATGTGTGCCTTTACTAGGGGTTGTGTTCTATCATCAACATGATGGCTATCATGCTCACTCTAAACAACAAGTTTAAGTGTTCGACTCGAAAATCACAAGGTTAACTAGTTATGTTGCAAGATAGGGCAATATGGCACCAGGTTTGTATATGGTTGCAAAATGTCCATATAATCATTCTACCTAGATGGAAATATGCTCTCCTAGATGATAAGGGCAACCTTAACGACATCCAATTTCACTTATGGAGTCTCATCAAGTCTAATGCTTTCCAAAAGAGATCCAGATCTCACAACTCCTTTCAGGATCCTAGTGATGCTAAGTAACCCGAGCTTGTAAAGCTGCAACTTCCTTTCATTCTACGTTCTTCTCTTTAATATAGTTCTTCATTTCCCATTTAAAAAAAACCTTTTGAATATAGGGAGATCAAATCAAACTGGCAGCACCTCACAAGCCAAGGGGAAAAGGGTGAAATAAGCATCCCAAAAGAAACCATTAGATGGGGAAGGTGGCCCTAAATAGCAAAGTTGCAATCAAAAAACACAAGTTGGTTGACATGCTAATCCAAGCGTCTTATGATAACAATTCTACCCATTTGTAAAAGCATGAGATCTTCTAATAAAAGATTTAGCTAATCGCACATTACTCTTGTAACTTGCCATGAATTTAGGTAATGCTTTTTCCTTACATAAAATGTTCTTTAACATTTTTAATTAGAAATGATTAAAAGAACAAAAACAAAGAAAACAACATGCCAATGGCAGACAAGCTAGAAAGCTCGAAGCAATGAATCAAGACAAAGCCTTAGGTGACACTTTTTTGTAAAGGTTTTCTATACCAAGATGACTTTTACTTTACATCATGTTTTTAAGAGGAAAAAGCAACCAAATCGTATATTCCAATAGATATGATATTCTTTCTATGCTATGTTTTAAAGCTTGTGTTGCTAAAGGAAAGCATGAGTAAAGGAGAACTTGTGCACTTACATTGTGCAAATAGCAAGGATAAAATGTAAAAGCAAAATTAAAAGACTAAAAGCTATTTTTGTGCCAATGTGATCTTCAAGCTAGTCGTGTCAAATTTCAATGACAATCTACCTTAGAGGGGGTTCCCACGTCTGTGAATGCTGGCATATATGCCAACCCCCTCGCATATTGAAGTGTAGGGGAGCAATTGTCCCCGCGCTCTCTTTATGCTGGGCTAAGTTCAACAACTCAGAAGGTATTTTGGACGTTTCAAACGTGGGTGACATTTCAAACCTTCATTTTTTTTAAAAAAGGTGTTAGCACATTACTCTCAAACTTCAAAAAGGCGTTAGCCCCCTCGTATTGCTCATGTGGAGAGGAAAAATTTTCGTCTCCATCCGAACACCTGCAATGTTGCGGAATTCTTGGGGCTAGACATGGGAACAACTCAAACCATGGCATAAACTAGCATTTTCCAGCATATTTGCCTTCGTGGGAACTCACTCTTGTTGCTTCTAGTGCAGACCTCTCATTCATAAAATTAGGAGCTGCTTATGGGTCATGTAGTTGTCTACTTGAAGCCCCCACTCCATTGGGTACTAAATCTAATCCTTTAGAGCATGGATTCTTGGGATCACGCGGTCCACTTTATCACATGTCAAGTTAGCAATGTCATACGTCAGCACACCTTATCAAAACTCCTGTAGGAAATGTCACATGTGCCAAGAAAAATGGCACATCTAAAGTACCTTTTATAGATGGTCTCACTTTATCCATGTCATCAACATCAAGACTTATCATATGGTGCCCTTTTGGTATTTCGTAGCTCTCTTCATGGCCTTAAGCCTACTTATTTTGGGTGTACATAATGGCCTTACCCACCACCTTACCACATCCTTTGAGGAGGTCCCAACTCCCACCCCTAAGTTAATTTTTATTTAGACTACAATGGTTACTTCCATAAAAATGGCCTATTCTCATTACCAATTAGGGGACCACTACTAAAGGCTGTCGACGGAGTGTTCACATAAGTGTGCATTCCTTTTGACATTTAGAGAGTGTAGTTAACTTAAATCTCTTAATGGCTTGTTTAAAATGCTTGTAAGTTCAACCCTACCACCCAAAAGAGGTACTTCTAAGTTCAAGCCTCTCACTCAAAAGAGGTACTTTAAGGACTTCTGTGAGGTATGTAGAAATTTAATGGTTAAGGTAAGGGTGAGAAGTGGGAATGCCACTTAAGCAAGATTCTTATAAAGAAATTTCATGGTCAAGATTAACTTAGAATTATACAACATGGGTATTGGTTTGAAAGGTCTTGAAAAGAAGAATACATTGTTTAAAGAAGTGGCCAACCGTTGCGTTGTCTTCTACAGAGGTTAAATACAGAGGGGTAGATTGCGGATACTAGCACATATTGGCTATGATGTGGTGGATCCAATACCTCATTATTGCGATATATTAGCAACATCATGTTAGCTAATATCCCATGTTTCATGCTCACATGAAACACATAGAGATCCACTACCATTTCATTTGAGAGAAGATCCTTAGTGGAAAGGTAGACTTGCATCATGTGTCTACCAAGGAGTAGATTGCAAACATATTCACGAAGGCCTTGTCCCGTGAGAAGTTTGATTACTTTCACCAGTTTCTTGGAGTACATTACTTGAGTAGTGCAAGATCAAGCACTCATACTCCTCGTGACTTAAGCTTGAGGGGGAGTATTGAATGTATGGAGACACATGTCTCTATCCACTTCATCACTAATAGGCGAAGCACACTGGTGACCAATAAGCGGAACACGTAACTTATCTTATCCCGCATTCTAGTTGTAGTTGTGTTGGTATTCTTAGTGCCCATGTATATATGGTAAACTTAGGCTATGTTGTATTGTGTGAGATGCTCAATTAGAAGAATAAGAAGAAGGCTTCCTCCATCTTCTTTTCTCTTGTTGTGTGTATGCTCTACCTGCTTCATATCACTTTTGTAACACTAGCCACATAGAGGACCTCCAAAACCTTTCAAAAGATCCCAAGACCTCTAGACTCTTTTGGATTTTTATTTTTCCAACGTCAAGACACATACACAAGAGGTCTATTTGGACATTTATATTTCTTCCACTCGTAGGCCCTTAGTAGGCATACTCTATCCCAACATGCTAATGGTGCTCACCTAATTCCTTCATTAGTTTGCTTGTCTACACTTCCCATCTACGTATTCATAGCCCCTTAGCAGGCATGCTCTCACATAATTACTCCATTAGTTTGCTCATCTATACTTCCCGTTTACTTATTCTAATGGCCCTTAATCTCAACGAATTATTCCACATATATAGATTAACCTAAGGAGAAAGATGATTGAAAATGCCTTTATTTATCAATAGAAATATTCAATTGGTCTCTTAGGTGTGAAGGTGGAATGCCCAAAGGATAACTTCAAATTTTCATGCAAAGGGGAACTTGAACTAATAAAAATGTTCATACTTACTCATGAGGTCTTACCACTAGTCTATATGAAGCTTTGCGAAAGAAGTAGAGTAAAATATTTTTGAGTTTGTACCCTCATAAAAAAGAGGGAAGGGCCCCTCTCTTGGCACATAAATAGAGGGACTTTTCATTAGTCACTCTCCTTTTTACCCCTCCCCTTGCCTTTCCATCCCTTGGGTAAGTCAAAACATCAAGTGACTGCATTCAAGCAGCACATTCTACAATTCTAGAGATATTGTGTCCTTTCTTGGATGATTATGATGTAGTGAGCTAAATGAGAAGCTTTGGGTATGGTATTTTGTGTGCAAAAACTAAGGCATTATTTACTCAGAAATTCTTTTGTGTTTTATATGGATCACTAGGCACATTACTTTATCTGACTAACAAAACTACTATTCAAGGATGCCTCATGTGTTGGATGCTCCTTCTTCAAGAGTTCAACTTTAAGATTATTGATAAGCCTAGGAAAACTCATGTAGGGGCTGATTGTTTGTCTAGGCTACTGCCCTAGAAGATACTCAGGGAGTTACTACTAAACTTCCAATGCTACACTTTTTGCAGTTGAGTACTGTGAGCATGAATATGATGAGTTGGTGCATTATTAGTCTAAAGGCACATTCCCAGATATAATTCCTAGAGAAAAGTGCATGCAATTAGGCTTAAAGGCCTGGAAATACACTTTAATGGTGGACAACTTTATCATCAATGTGCCAATGGTGTTCAGCTAGAGTCTCCCACATGAGTGCGCAATAGTTCTGCAGTCACTTGGGTGCTTCAGGAGAAAATTTCCAAGGAGAGTTGACCGCAAGGAAAGTGTTGTAGGCAGGGTTATGGTGGGAATATTGTTTAAATGTGCTTAGACTAAGTGGGTGTAGTGTGGTATTTGTTACCACACTGGGTGATTTTTGCCAAATCAGTCTATACCATTGCAACTTACTCACCCTTGGGAAGCATTCCAAAGATGGGGTTTGGATTTTATTAGCCCCTTCAAACCTACCAAGTTCATATAGAATAAATATATAATTGTAGCTATTGACTATGCTACAAAGTGGGCTAAAGCTAAGGCAATCCAAGATAACTCAGCTCGGTATTAAGTTTACCTTTGAAAATATCATCTGCACATATGCATTCCCCATGCAGTTTCTTAATTATCAAGGTTCGTATTTTCTCAATGAAGTTATACAATTGCACAAGACTAAATTCACGATTATGTATACAATTTTGACCACTTACTATGCCATGGCAATGGTGAAGCTAAATCAACTAATAAGACACTCAAGCTCATTCTCACTAAAACAATGCAATCATCTAAGAGTGATTGGGATATTAAACTCCATTCAGCACTTTGGGCTTACCGAACTACTTGTAAAGTCACTACAAATCTAGCTCCTTCTGTATGGCCTTTGGGTTAGAAGCAGTGGTTCCCTTAGAATTTATTATTCCTAGTCCTATGTTGCAACCAAGCATCACTTAGATGAATCGAAGGCAATCCAAGGGATATTTCATCAGCTAAGCCACTTGGATAAATTATGCCTCCAAGCAGCTTGATCACAGCAGGTGATACAGTGTAGAAGAAAGGTGTGGCATGATAGGCATATTGTGCCTAAGCACTTGGAAAAGGGTATGCTTGTGATTTATGTGTAAGTCTTGCTAGGTTCGTTTGCTATGCATTTGCTGAGTGTTTTTACTTAGCAAAGTTATTGACTGCCATTTTTGGTTTCTAGGCAGTTTCCATTGAGTGAAAGTGTGTCTCTCTATTCTTTTTTTAGCCTCAAGGACTGTGTATGGCTTGAGATGGTGCTTCAACAACTAGAAAGACCCGGCAAGAGAACACAAAGAGCTTGCTTCAGAGGAATAAGGGGCTGCATTTGACAAAGGCAGATTAAGGAGGTCTAAAATGACCTCGACCAAACAGAGCTTCAAAGCTCTAGAAAAGAGACTTGCAAACATCTTGGAGAACTTGATAAGTGGAAGCTCAAGAAGGACCAGCAACATTTGTGAAGAAATCTCAAGAGGGAGCTCAAGAAAGCTCATTGATGAAGTTGGCACAGCTTGTTAAGGCCCCTTGTACTCTCAAAAAGAAGCTAAAAGCCTAGGTGACTAAAAAACTATAGGTAAACCATGCTCAACCTAAAGCACCATCAAGAAAGGAGCCCACTAAGATGACTTGCATAGTGGATGAACAATGGTTAGTGGTGGAGGCTCTTGGATGGTGGCTATAGCTCCAAAAATCGCATTTAAGGTTGAAATGTAGAAGATCCTCATGACCCAACATAGATAATGTGTATTGTTAGAAGCCTCCAAACAAGCTTGTGGAGAAGCAGCTCAGAAGGGTGAGTTGTGTGAAGAGGATCTTGAGCGGCACGGTCATGGGCAAGAAAAAAGGATTATGCAGAGAGCTCCATAGATGGGTAGCTTGAAGGTGGAGCACATGAAGTTGACTAAGCAAGAAGGAGACTACTATAAGCTTAAGGAGGAAGAAGGAGCTCAAGCAATATAGCTAGGAGAAGAGGCTACAAAGGCAGCACCCAAAAATCCAAGATATTTTCCAATTCTCTTATCCCCTCCAAGTACTCTTTCACACTCCATAGTACACTAGAAAGTGTGTTTTAACTTTTGTGCAACTTTGGCTATCAATTGACAACATCTGCGGTATTTTCCAACAAGTGCATTGCTGGCAAAGTGCAATATGTAGGTCAAAGACAAGAAGTCTCAGAGGAGTGCACATCATGGTGAAAGTTTTAAGTCCAAGCCTGGACAACATAAGAACAATCAAAGCCAATCAATAAAGGAAGCAGTCTTTTGCTAATCCATCTGCAAAGAGCAAAGTTAAAGGCTATGTATGTGACAAGTTGGGTCATATTTCCAAAAATTGTCATTTGTACCACTCACAAGGATGAAAACAATCTGCCTTATTCTTTCTCTTGCTTGTAGTATGGGATTACACTTGCATCAAATGGATGTCAAGTCTGCATTCCTTAATGGAGAGCTACAAGAAGAGGTTTATATGAAGCAACCAGAAGGGAAAGTGGGATTTCAGCACTTAGAATGCAAGCTTTATAAAGAAGGCACTCTATAGTCTCAAGCAAGCCCCAAGGGCTTGGTACAACAACGTTGACACTTACTTCAAAGAACAAGGATTCAAGAGAAGTGAACTTGATCATGGAGTATGTGAAGAGAAATGTAGATGCTCTCACACGCATTGTACTCTATATGGATTACCTCATTATAGGAGGCAATAATAACAAGCTCATCTTTGCGGGCATTTTGAAATGCATGATTTGGGATTTTTGCAGTATATTTCAGGTGTTGAGATAAAACAGATAGAGGAATGCATATCTTGAGCCACACAAGGTACCATTGACTCTATGTTAGAATAGTTTGGGATGCTGTATCTCATAGCTTTGCGTACACCTTTTGAGATCCAAAACAACATACTACAGTTATAGAGTGGAATTTTTAGATCCTACAAGTGGTCGGTAAGCTCATCTACTTGATGACATTGACATGACTTGATACTTGCTATGCAGTAGGGCTAGTGAGCCAAGTTATGGCAAATTCATATGTCCACCATTTGAATGGATTGAAGCAAAATTTCAAATATCTTAGTGGGACAACCATTTATAGGCTGGCATATCTTAAAGAGATCCTGTATGTAGAACCCAAGCTTCATGGTTTTTGTGATGCATAGATCGGGGAGGTAGCCCCAAATGCAAGTCTTGTTGTATACATTTATGCTGAATGCCCATTGTGTATCTTGGTCTAGCACAAGAGGCAAGCCACCATGGCACTATCTAGAGTAGAGGCTGAGTACATATCCCTTGCATAGTGTGCATGTGAAGCAATATGGATTTTAGAGTCTCTTAAAGGATCTTGGTGTAGTCCAAGGTGTGCTACTGTGATTTTTTGTGATAAACAAAGTGCCATTTCATTTGTAAAGAACCCAAAAAAATCATGAGAGGTCAAAGCACATTGACACCCGCTACCATTTCAGATGACAATAGTTGGAAAAAGAAATACTTCAGCTACTAGTTCATTGTTTCTCCGAGGACCAGGAAGCAAATTTGTTGACAAAAGCCTTGCCTCATGACAAGCTTGAGAAGTTCAAATCCTACCTATCTATGATGCTTCATAATTTTGTATATAATTTTTTGAAATGGTACATCATAGAAAGTCTTTACAATAGCTTATTTCGATATTTTAGATGTTTTGGCAAAGTTTTAGGTTGCACAAAAAATTTAGTTTGGTCATTTGTGTTGGACGTGATTTTGTGGCCTAAATTTGACTTAAGATAGAGGCATAATTTGGAAATTTTTTGTTTAAGAGAGTTTTAGCATTGTGTGTGTAGAGATATTTTGCCTAAGTTATTGGATGAATCATAATTTTCATGCCCATTTGAAGGTCTGAAAGTACTAACAAAGTGATTTTGAGCTAAAACGTACACCTAGATCTTCATGTCAAGAATTGCAGGCCCAGATGGTGGAGAATTCGGCCGAGTAGGGCCAAGCAAAAATCAAAGTTGCGGATTGGAGATTTGAGATGAGCTATCAAGCTTGTCCATCAGATCATTGAGCCAAGAATGGCAGCCACCCAAAGAGGGCAATTTTCCATACTTTTATATTAAAAAAAAGATTCCAAGATATCAAGAGCAAATTTTGCATACTTTTATATTTTAAAAAATATTAACAACAAATTTTGCATGACAAAAGATTGCCGCTCATGCCTATCTCCAAAAGTGGCACGTGGATCAAGGTAAGCTTCAAAGATAAAAAATACAGTCGTGTTAGGAGCTTTTCATAAGCAAACAAAGGGTTGAAGGCTCTAACACATAGAGGAAGAAGACAGAAGACCACTAAAGGCTCAAGATTTGAGAGTGAGAGCGCGAGTGAGATTACATAAGATATATTAATCTTCTATCATCTTTATGAGAGTGAGAGCAAGATTGCTCGGGTGTGGTCAGGTGGTTCAAGCTCCACACATGCTCCTCCTAATCTACTATAAATATTTATTGGTCCAATGCAAGGTTTTTTCCTGCACTACACTATTTTTTGTGTTTTTGAGAATTTGAATTTGATTTATTTAAAAGTACAAAGCGTCACACTATCTCTTTGTAATATAGGGACCATCCAATGATGGTGGAGTGTTAAAGTATATGGATGGTCATCATCCATGTACATATGGTGCTACATATGTCATATATTTTTCATATATGGGTAGAGGGATAGAGGACTCTAGAAAGGATCCTAAGTCCCTATGTGAATAATCCTTATGGGCTTAGGGCAACCCAGTTAGGGTTTAGTGTATTGATGTACCATACTCATCTTTTTGGTATGATAGAGTGTACATTTGTATAGCCAACTATGTGTGATATTTGTCATCCATTTATAGCTATATGTATTGAGTGTCTTGGACTCTATCATCCTCTCATAGTTGTGTGCATTGAGTGTCTTGGATTGTGTGTCCAATGTTGGGTTGTTTGTCCTCTTTCATAGTCTGATGCTTTGAGTTTTTGATATGGAGATACAAGACTATCTTTGGATGCTCCTTCTACTTTTTCATCCTTAGAGAACGTGTATGGTCCTCTATATTATGATCCACTCAACAAAAGAATGATTAGGGCCATCTTGGTATAGCATTCATGATTTTTCAAATTTAAGAGTTTTGAAAACCTTTGGATATGATGATTTTCTATCTATCACTTTATAATCTAGCTCGTAAAAATGGCATGGGAGACTTTTATAACATATGTGTACCTTCTCTTTGTAAAGATATGTTGCTAGATTAGCATGTCTTTCTTTCGTGGACTATGCTAGAACACAAATGATATAAATTGGAGCTCTTTTTGGCATGTAAGGGCCAATAAATTTTAGGCCAATTAAATAAAAAATTATTGAGAGCAGTGCATCCAACAATGAAATTTAAAGAGCAAAACATGAAACCACAACTTAAAGAAAATTAAAAATCAAAGTATAAGAAACTTGAAGAAATTAATTAATTAATTATTGTCCAATGATCTACCCTTGCCCAAATTACAAAGATAAGAAAACAAAAAGGATGCAAGCATTACAAAAAATTTGGACTAAAAAAGGGCCCTTTGGAGAATTACTAAAATATTAGAGGCTTCAATAAGGGAATATGGTATCCATGAAGAAGATTATGCCATGTGGACTTCTCTGTAGCAGAGGCTTTGAAAAGAGGACTGGAGCAAAGAAAAATTCGAAATGGTGCTCAGAAATGAGGGGGAATTAAGAGAAATGAAAGAAGTGTGGTAGTTGGATGGAAGGATTTGGTTTCAGGTCAAATGGTACAAGTTTGGTTGAGAAACTAGGTTTCTCAATTTGGTTATATAGTTTAAAAATATGATGGGAGAGTTAAGGCAACAAGTGGGTGCTCCACATCATTGTTTGGGCCATTGAATAAAAAAATACAGAAGTCGCGCCACTTCCAATATTCTATTGCCCTCCACCAGCCAATATTCTATTGGGTTTTATTTACCTTATTCTTCCATGTCACCAGCCCAAGGGATCCCTTATAGGGTCCTTTTTTAGTCCAATTTTTTTGTAATGATAAAAAAACCCTCTCCTAACTATTGAACTTAAAACTTTAAGAGCTTGGGTATAATTAAAAGACAACATGCACACACCCACACTCACACACACCAAACACATTTGTGGGACTAGAAAAAGGAACACAATCTATGACACATGAAGATCACAAATCCCTAGACAAAGGATCACAAATGAGGACATACGACCCACTCAAGAAATCAATAACTCTCATAAAATAAAACACATAGCCAATGTACCTCATAAACAAGAAAAATAATAGTAATGACTAAAAAAATCATAAAAACAAAGACCATAAAATCCAAACCATGATACTTCACAAATCAGGATCACAAATGAGGACATATGACCCACTCAAGAAATCAATAACTCTCATAAAATAAAACACATATATGGCCAATGTACCTCATAAACAAGAAAAATAATAGTAATGACTAAAAAAATCATAAAAACAAAGACCATAAGTCCAAACCATGATACTTCACAAATCAAAACCAACCCAAGCAACTAACTATCCCAATTAAATGCAAAAACACCCTACACACACCTTTGAGGCCATATCTGCTAACCACAAGAAACACATGATGCACTACACATGTTACACCTGTAATGTATATACACAATACACGATAGACACATGTACAATACACCTAGACTATAACCCCTAACCCTTAACACAAAACACAAAATACACATGACACCACTAAGCATAGATGAGATGGTGCACACTGCAAACAAGCACCCATAGCCCAAATTACTTCAACGAGATGACGGCTAATGCACACACAACTAGTGAACACACACCTTCATCCCATACATATTAAAGCAAAACTAATCAAGACATAAAGCTAATCAATGCACCTCATAATCAACACAAAGACAAAATAAAATAGATTCATAGTGAAGAGTCGCCCAATAGCAAAGTGTGCACTGCATGCAAAACAACAAACACACTACAAAGAGCACTTTGCAATCATAGAGACAACACAAGCATACATGGAACCCTCATAGCTACCACATTCGACCACAATGAATGAAGCAAATCTACCCCTTTATTGCTAATGAGGCATCCCAAAACCAAGAGCATACCCATTGCCAATGACAGGCCCAGCCCACTCAGACTCACAACACACAAAAACACTTAGCATGTTGCACAATGACTCAGCCATCAAGCTTATAGAACAAACAAAAAGGGAGAAGACATAGGTACATGACCAATAAGAAGACATACTCGACTATATGACCAATAAAAGAATAAGAACCTCACCACCCAAGAAGAAAGTATCCAACCCAAAACTTGAATCTCCACCCTAGCAAAGCTGCCCACTAACCCATTGGTAACTCCAACCAATTAATGCAACCCATGGAGGGATGCCCATACATAGCCATGCTGATGATGATCAGAAGTAAGATATTTGAGAAGGAAAATTGATGCACTGCACCATGCAAGAGCATAGCTATCTCAAGATGCCCAATAAGAAAGTTGAAGGATAAGAGATGACATGCAGAAGTGTACACAGACTGAAGGAAGAACCCATAAGTACAGTTTTACCCTCACATGCAATTATCACACTTGAAGATCTGCATTCCTACAGTGATTTCTCTGTCTTTACAACTAAATAAAATATGGATTGAGTCTATGCAAGGAGAGTACAGCCATGACACAAAACCACAATGACAGGGGTGGATGAAGCAACAGTTCAATATTTGCAACAAAACGCGATTTCGGCTGTTTGAAATTCCTAAAGCCTTCTCCTCACATTTTCCTGCAAATTCATGAGGCAACATGCTAGAACATGCCTTCAGTCATTTCAATGTGTTTGCATGTCCATGCAGGATGGATTGTTTCTATAGAAGGCAAGAAGATTGGAGAGACTTAGGGAAGAACCCATAAATACTGACCTGAAAGCTATCTGTGGGTGTGCTGTGCTACTGATGAGTACCCTGTGCTGGGGATGAACCCGTGCTGCTGGTCAGGATGCTGATGTTGCAGAGTAGGGAGGTAGGGAGGCAAGAGAGCTGAGACTAGAGAGCCGAGACAGGATAGATTAAACAGGAGGAAAAAGATTAGTGCAAAATACAGACAAGGCAACTACTAAATGCCACGCATGTGGAATGGAGTCGTTTTTCACACGTGTGGATGGGACCCAAATCTCTTGGAGTTTGAAACTTGGCACATGTGAAAGGGACACTTTTTGCCTTGGAACTTGGGCCATTCATGATTTCATAATCAGTTCCATAACCACTCTTCCCTCCCCTACCTCCCAATCTTTCATCCCTACCAGCATCCTCCCATCATCCTTTTCCTTCCCTCTCGGATCCCTTCCTACCCACCACACTCCATGCAAGGAGAGTCTAGCCATGGACAACTTAGAAAGACACAGAACCAGAATAACATGGGTGGATGAAGCAGCAGTTCAATATTTGCAACAAAACGCGATTTCAGCTGTTTGAAATTCCTAAAGCCTTCTCCTCGCATTTTCCTCCAAATTCATGAGGCAGCATGCTGGAAAATGCCTTCAGTCATTTCAATGTGTTTGCAAGTTCATGCAGAATGGATTGAGTCTATGAAAGGCAAGAAAAGTGCACAGACTGAAGGAGGAACCCATAGATAAAGTTTTATCCTTAAATGCAATTGTCACACATTAAGATCTGCAAACATTGCTAAATCTATAGAGATGATCAATCTCTCACTCAACCAGCCCAATTCAAAAGTCTTCCTGCCTGTGGTTGTAGTGGAAAAACCGTAGGAATGCCTATAATCTTTATCCTAATATCCAAGGTACATCACATCCTATAGCCATGTGTGTTATACTATTAAACAAGAAGATCAGGATATAAAGAGTCCTACAGACCTGGAAGCTATATGTGGGTGTGTTGTGCTGCTGATGAGTACCCTGTGCTAGGGATGAACCTGTACTGCTGGTCAGGGTGCTGATGGTGCAGAATACGGAGGTAGGGAGGGCCGACACAGGAGGGAAAAGATTAGTGCAAAATACAAACAAGGCAGCTGCTAAATCCCACACGTGTGGAATGGAGTCGTTTTTTCACACGTGTGGGTGGGACCCAGATCTCTTGGAATTTGAAACTTGGCACATGTGAAAGGGACACTTTTTGCCTTGGAACTTGTGCCATTCATGATTTCATAATCAGTTCCACAACCACTCTTCCCTCCCCTGCCTCCCAATCTTTCATCCCTGCCAGCACCCTCCCATCATCCTTTTCCTTCCCTCTCTGATCCCTTCCTACCCAACACACTCCATCCAGACTGCAACCTGCCTGAAGACTACTACCATTGCCAGATCTCCAGGTTACCAAGGTTGCAGTTCAAGTTTGGGAAAGAGCAGGCGATTCACCAGTGCAACTCCAACAACATGGAAAAGGAAAAGAAAGGTCAGAATTCTAGATTCTTTTCAATGTTTTTTGACATATATTTCTTCCATCCATAGAATTCTTGATGTCCAAATATCTTCACTCAGCTCCACCCTTCTTGTTATATATTCAATTTATACTATCCAAGAATCTGGTAGATCACCCTAGAATTTGATTGGAGATGGATATGAATAGAACCTAGAAGTTTGCAACAAAATGCGAGGAGAGTGCTTTATCCATCTCTAGATAGCCCATATCGCATTTTGCTGCAAATTCCTGTGCTCGACACATTCCTCATGAAAAGCTTCACTCAGCTCCAGCCTTTCTCTTGCATATCAACTCATACTGTCCAAGAATCTGTGAGATGATCCTAGCATTTGATTTGACATGGATATCAACAGAACTAGAAAATTTGCAACAAAATGCGAGAAGAGTGCTTGACATTTTCCAAATGGTCCTACATCGCGTTTTCTTGCAAATTCTTGTGTCTCTTTTGGTTCTCACTTCTTCCTCATTGTTTTGCTATCTTTGGCCCTGTGGAATTCTTCCTTGATGATGAGAAATGTTTTTGCTTTGGAACAGTTGACTCTTAGGCCCCTCCTTTCAAGAGGAAGCTGGACTTTTCTGCTGCTATAATTAGACCATAGCAATCACCAGGTGAGTTATGAGAGCTCATGAAGGGAATTATTTGGTGATATCCTATGCATTCCCTGATTGCATATGTTAGCATATAGAATTCAATGTATATAAATTTTGGAACAGGCAAAAGGAAGAGACTGGAGCAGAATGTTGAGTCTTCCATCTCAAAACAAAAGGAACCAGAAGAGGACAAATCTCCAGATTTGCTCCTATTTGAGTTTCTTCACAAATGCAAGGCTCAGAGGAACTTCCACATATACCACAGTATTTTCAACATGGAGTTCACTACGAGCTCTGTATTGGAGCATCACAAAGATTTTCTTTCAAACCATTGGGATACCTTCAAACAACTAACAGAGGTAGGAAGAATTGTGGAAGGTGAAAAGGTTTTTGTGCATATAAATCATATTGTCTCCATTGATAGGCTGAGGTACCATGTGAATAGAAGATTTGACAGCCTGCCTGATCAATATAAATTCAACTGTAACTTGCACACCAAAAAGTGTAGAGTGCTTGAGGAAACCATGGCATTCCTTATGTACATTGTCTTCAGTCAGGACTCTCTGGATGAACAAGGGCAGGAGGCTGAAGAAGAAGACACATCTGAAGCAGAGGAAAAAGAGGATGTTCCTTTGGTAACAGAAATGGTAGAGCAAGAAGAAAATATCAACCTCCAGGATGAGGGGCTGCAAGTGGCTGCTCTTGACCTTGTTCAACTGAGGACAAAAACTCTTAGGGTAGCATAGCCAGTTGAAGATTTTGATGTTCAGAGCAGCAACTATGTAGTGCCCATGCTTCCAAGTGTCTTGATTGGTGGAATAGAGTGTATGTTCAATTTGAGGGAGGACTATGCCATTTCCCTTATTGCCCAGGCTTCAAGGCTTGACAAGGAGGTTGGCATAGAGGATGACCATTCACTACTAGCTTTGGAAACAACTTTTGATCCTGCAGAGGCCCTTACTATTTGTTTCAAAGAGGCTGAAAAGTTCCAAGAGCCAGGTGAAGCTGCCTTCCAGCTCACACAGGAAGCTATGAATCTCTCAGCACTATACATGGAAAAGCTTAAAGAAGAGGCTGGACTGGAGGGGAGAGGAATAAATCTTTGGAAAGATGAACTGCTTGTTGCTGATGAAAATGAGAAGGTACGATCTTGTTACTTCAAATCAAATACTTTGTCTTCTGCTTAAATGTTTTGTAGGTTGTGTATTGTCTACTTCAATCTTTTGATATGTGGTAGCTACAAATTGAGGATGGCACATTCCTCCAGAGAACAAGTGGAAGCAGGCCAGGTGGGTTTGGCAAACTGTCAAGCCTAGCTCATTATATTCATGATCTAGGTAGTGCTAAGATCTTGATTTACCATAGGCAGTTGAGCAACAATAGAGAAGCCATTGTTTACTTCTTAAAATGTCTGTCCAGGGTTTTAGGTGGACATGATCTTTCATGGCAAAAGGAAAAGATCATTTTGATAGAGAGGTTGTCTACCATAGATATATTTGGGGATTATGTGAATAAGCAGGCCTCTAGGGCCTCTTACATTTTGTCTTACACTTCTTATGCATTAGCATGTGGTGTTAAGGAGCCCAAATGTCTGGAGGGCTATGGAAAACACAAGCTCATAAGGTTTCGAGAGCCACCCATGATTGCATCAAGCGACATAATCCAAGAAGAAGAACACGTGGAGACAATTGAAGAAAAGGATACCCCTCCCAGACAAGCAACAGAGGCAAGCATTAATAAACAGACAGTCGACATCAAGCCAATAAGGAAGAAAAAGAGTCCAATCAAGATCAAAAAGAGAGTTCCGATCGGTAGGCCCTGGGAGAAATAGGATTTAGTCATCAAATATAGCACAAACATTATATTGAAGTTGAACTAATTTGTACAAAGTCTTTGATGTCTGGTATGATCTTGTATAAATGAACAATAAGTTGAAGATGAACTAATTTGTATAAAGTCCTTGGGATAGATAGAGTGGCGCCATTAAATATTAAACAAACAATATATTGAAATTGTGAACAAATTGTATTACGTTTAGATCACATGTTTCACAAAAGGAATACTATTGATGGAGTCTCAAATCATATAGGCATAACACCAAGAGTCACTTGTTCCACAAAAAAAAATTCTATTGATTGAATTTGAAAACCTGTGGACATAACACCAATAAGTTACAAACTGCTATTCATGTTTACTTGTCCATTTATGGTTTCTAAATATCTTCGATTCCCTCCATTGTCTATGTCTCTCTGCTACCATTGAATTTTCTAGAGTTTGTCTTCGTCTTTGCTTTTGGGCTAGAAGAAAAGCAAGCTTGACTTTGGAGCTAGCAACTTTTCTTTTAGCATGCAACCTCTGTAATATGCCTCAATAAAACCATTGGAAGACTTCCTTTAGACTATTTGCCTTTTGACTCCCTCCATAGTGTTGTGTGTGTTTGAAAAATGCATTATGTGCCATGTAGTGAGACTTCTCCATGCCTTGGGTAGACCAAATTGCTGGGCATCCATACTTTTTGACAAAATAGGGAAGGTGGTTGTAGATGATATGCTGTAAGACATAAAATGCATAGTAAGTAATTAAAAAAAAGAGGATCACACTTAAGTAAAAGAAGAAGACATAACCTTACCATGTAGTGAGTTATATTGCAGGCTGTCCACGCGTCTTTCATTGAATTCCCAAAATGTTTAATTACCTCTTCAAAGTTCTTGTAATCACTCTTGTCCGTGTTACTTTGTCACAGAACATGAAGAGTTGATCAAGATACCTCCACACCTCTGCCTTCACATTTCGTGCTTCCCCATCTGCCTCATGATCTTTCATAGCATTATGGACTTGCTTCCACAATCCATAATTAATCTTTGAAACTGTTCTACCTTGCCTTACTTGCTTATTGTGTTTGGGTCGAGGCAAGAATCTTCTTGCCTTAACACCACCAATAGAGGGCTTGATTGTTACCTCCTTGCCATTGGTAGACTTTTAAAAATCCTTTGTGATTTGAACATCTCCTCCATGGAGACCTATATCGGATAACACTTTTTCCAATGCTTGAAGAGCATCCTTTCTATTTTTTTCGAGACGAAGTTTCCAAGCAAATCCAATATACAAAAATACCAATTTCTCAATAATTCGACATAGACCATGCAATGTGCAGATGTGAACATTACATAGTGGAATGTCCAGAATGGCCTCGAAGTCAGGGTCAACTTTATCTCTATTAGGTGCTCTCTTCCACCATTTAAAATCCATTACTTGAGCTGATTCTTTGCAGTAAAGACAAGGAGACTTTGTGTTGCCTCCTTTACTAACGTTATACATGCACTTAAGTGTTTTAAGATCCCCCGCCATGTGCCACTCTACTTGAAAATCACCTTTTCCTGCAACATGGAGATTCTCGCCTTGCACTTGTCTTTTGATTATTCTTGGTATTTCTATGTGGTGAAACACCCAATCTAGTGTTTCATGGTCTTCTGTCTTCACCTGCCAGATTATAGAAAACAAAAGTCTTACTATAATAGATTTGAAAACAATGACCAAAATCAAGTACAAAACAAAAAATGATCATACCTGGAACGAGCCTAACCACCATATGTGTTTCTTCGACTGCACACTAAAATACTTCGAACTGGCTTCAGTCAATGATGTATCAAGTGCTCCATTCATCAATGTAATAGTAACCCTTTCCATTTTCTTTTCCTTTACAACCTCACACTCATCCAGTTTGATAACAAATTTCAAAATGCCTTTGCACTCCTCAAATGTTATTCCATAAAACTCGACCATTCTTCTTTGAAGTTGTTGTAGATCTACAAATATATTGTTCCAAGGGTCATACACAGTGGTTCCTTTACCACCATGAAATATCTCTTCAATATGGATATATTGCCCAATAAACTCATCTATACTTTCATTCAAATGACCTCTTATCCTCCACACGGTTGCTGGATTTGGCAGTAAAACTCGTTTAATCCTTTAATCTTTCAAAGTTGAGAATATCGCATGGAAAATCGAACTATATCCCTTCCTACTAACTCCACTAACATCAAGAGCCTCTTGGATTGTAGTGCCATCAACTTGATTATTGGATACAAAGCCCTCTACAACATTGCGTTTGACTGTTTTGTATTTTTTTTCCTCAATCAAACCTTTTGCTACACCACAAGAAAGCAATCCTTTCATTTCTTTAACAGGAAGAAGGTTCAGATCCATATTTTCTTTTGCAGGCTCCAATAATTTCCTATAGTAACAACACAATATGCCTATATCATTCAACACCTCCATTCTTATTTTGCAGTAATGGATGAAATAGATATAGTCATTTGAGAGCCTTTTTGAGTATAGAAAATGATAAATTTCAATCTAACCTTGCTTTCTGAATTCTTTGCTTGCATCCACCAGTCCCAGCCTTCAAATTTGCAATGTTTTTAATCTTCCTGCTTCATAGTCTGTCTCCAAGCACGGTTCTCTTCTTTCTTGCTCTTGTCAATTCTTTTTTACTCTTTGAATGCTCCTCAATTTCATTCTGCAACTGCTGCTCCAATTTTGCATGAATGGCTATCCCCTGCATCCTAGCCCCCTTTTCTTGTAGGTACATCATTTTATACGTTTTGCAAAAGCAGACTATGCTAAAATATAACCAAGAAGTTCATTTTGTCCATCGCCGACAAACCTCAGTAATGTGGTGGGATTGACAAATGGAGATGTAGAGTTTTTTACTTGACATTTTGGATATATGCTTCCATTGCACCATAAGTCAATATGTTGAAGCCCTTCGCTTCTCATATTTTCTTGCTGCTGAGCATTCAGCACCGTATCCTTTCGTCTTTTTTGTGCTGGAGCATATTGTTCTTCTAAGTCGATGTGAAGATGGTGTAATCGCTTCTTCTGAGATAGTGACTAGTGCACTAGTATCGGCCATTTTTTGTGCTTCTGAGGTTGCGAAGTTTGCTTGTCAATCTCATAGTCATTTTGTAACATGAATCATGGAAGTGTGGCGGTATCCATGTAAATATTTTGAAAACGTGCAATCACCAAGTTCAGGGATGGATTCTTTATGAAAGGCTTGCACACGTCGGCAAAAGAGATGCGGAATCCTTGGGAAACAAAAAAAAAACTAAGGAGATATTCAATGCAAAATCGTGTTAGTTAGACAAAAGATTATCTTATTCCTTTCTGAACTGACAGTTCTGTATCCTTACTGACAATTCTGAGCCACGTTTTCATATTTTACTATTTTTGAGGTCTTTTAGGAGAGAAATAAATAAAAAAATAGTGAATTTCTTACAGGGCACCAAAATGAGCTCCCTTTTTCCCTAATGTCTCCTCGCCTTAACTAGCTAATAGAGAGAGAGAGAGTTTAAAGCAACATTTTAGTGTTTGTCATTTGACATTTATGATTTAATGTAATATTTCTTGTATTATGCAAATAGAGAGAGAGAGAGAGAGAGAGAGAGAGAGAGTATATTTAATATATGAATAGCATATAGGCATTGAGTAGAGCCGGTTATTATTTAGGTGTATGGCTCATAGTTGTTCACAATTGTCAACATTGATCACGTCGTTAATGACCTTCCCAACCATATGTGTGATTTTGCAAAGCTAATCTAGATCATCTTGGTTTTGCGCATTGTATAATTTTGAATTTAGATATCTCGAGTACACTCTTTGTTCTCTCCTTCTTCTTATTTTTTATAAAAGCGTAAGAGAGAGAAAGAGAGAGAGAGAGAGAGAGAGAGAGAGAGAGAGAGAGAGATCATTATTACCTACTTTTGGCATTGAATCCTAGGTCAAAAACATTTAATCTATTTAAAAAATTACCAAGAAATTATCTCTAAAATTAAGGCATTTTTTTGTATGTAATAACTCAAGTATGGAATCTATCATCAAAATACTTGCACTCCCAACTAGCTATGTGATTTGCAAACATGATCTATAGCATCTTGGTTATGTGATTTCCATATATGTTTATAGTTTTAGATTTAGACATGTTATGTATGGATGGGCTGATAGTCAAAGGTGTGTTTGTTTAATAGGCAAGTATAGAATACTAGCTACGTTGATGGTTGGATGTTGCTTTGACTGCTCACATTATGGATTGTGATTGTGATTTTTTAAAGATCATTATCCAACTATCCATCATGGCTCCGGATACACAAGATTTGAAGATCGAGATTCAACTGCTCGTCTCCTATGTAGCAATTTTCTATAATATAGGTATGAGGGATGAGCAACTTTGCAATCTTGTGTCTTCAAGTACGAACATTTGAGATATTGCCAAGAACATTATGACACTGCTCTTGAGACAAATACAATATGCATTTTTGAGCAGAAACAAGATGGTTCAAAAACGTGCCAAATTTTGCATCAACTTTTCCAAGTAATAGGCTCAAAACAATCATTTTTTCTTAATGCCCGTCTACGACTCTCAAGATTTGTTGGCTTTGTGCAAAGTGGTATAGTATGAACTTGCAAGTAAAAACAAGATTGCACTATGAAAAGGGTTGCAATCTCTCACACATAAAATTAACTTTAAAGCATACTCATGACAAACCTTTTATTTAAAAAAATACAAAGAAATGAACCTTCTATTAATGCTTGAAAAACTTTCATACAAAATAGCAGCCATGAAGGTGCTGAGTATGGGAAAAACTGGGATAAAGGCTAAAAAAAGAAAACCTAGCCTATTCTAGAGAAACTTAACTTGTTGCCTAGGGAATCTCTGGTATAGGGGCTAATAGCCGGGTGGGGGAACTATACAACCAATGAATTCCTCACAGAGTGAATATGTAGAAAACTTCTACAAGACAAGCCTTGCAAAAACGTGCGCACCTTGTGATAGTCACCCTAGAGCCCAGGGTCCCTCGCTCCCAGGTGGAGCATAGGGTGTAGCTGATATCTTGCCAGATGGCGACCAAGGTAGATGAGGGTGGAACTAGATGCTCACCCATCATCAGAATACAACGAGCGAGTAGCTTGCCTCTTTGAACAGAGTGATGGGGATAGACATTGGAGGTAGAGGACCTCCAAATCTAGCTCTCTCACATGGTACTATTGATGTAACACCACCTTTGCATGGATTCAACATAGACTTCTATGACAATGACGTTCTGAATGGAGATCCTTCACACTTTTCGCCTACTAAAAGTGATATCTTCATCGTCACCTTTAGAGAATGGACCATCAAGAACTCTCATTACAAGCCCTCTCTCTCCAACCAATGGCAATAGAGACACCAAACAAATTGCAAGGCCCTTAACGGGGGTGGTGAAGGAGTTTAGAGGCAGGCTTTTCACCCCCCCTTTCATGTGTCGTGCTGCTAGCACTGCCAGCAAAAGAGAGCATGAAAAAGCAGGAGGAACTTACAACTCCTTCAGGCTTCAAAGTGCTAACAATGGGGAGGACTAGAGAGTAGCAAGCACATCAGGAGGAGGAATAGAACGAGAGACAGGCGGTGCTAATACCAACGATTTCGAGCCAAGAAAAAATGAATACAACGAGCGAGTAGCTTGCCTCTTTGAACAGAGTGATGGGGATAGACATTGGACGTAGAGGACCTCCAAATCTAGCTCTCTCACATGGTACTATTGATGTAACACCACCTTTGCATGGATTCGACATAGACTTCTATGACAATGATGTTCTGAATGGAGATCCTTCACACTTTTCACCTACTAAAAGTGATATGTTCATCGTCACCTTCAGAGAATGGACATCAAGAACTCTCATTGCAAGCCCTCTCTCTCCAACCAATGGTAGTAGAGACACCAAACTGATTGCAAGGCCCTCAGTGGGGGTGGTAAAGGAGTTTAGAGGCGAGCTTTTCACCCCCCCTTCGCTACCAGCAAAGGAGAGCATGAAAAAGCAAGAGGAACTCACAACTCCTTCAGGCTTCAAAGCACCAACAATGGGGAGGACTGGAGAGTAGCAAGCACATCAGGAGGAGGAATAGAACAAGAGATAGGCGGTGCTAATACCAATGATTTCGAGCCAGGAAAAAATGAATACAATGAGCGAGTAGCTTGCCTCTTTGAACAGAGTAATGGGGATAGACATTGGAGGTAGAGGACCTCCAAATCTAGCTCTCACATGGTACTATTGATGTAACACCACCTTTGCATGGATTCGACATAGACTTCTATGACAATGACATTCTGAATGGAGATCCTTCACACTTTTCACCTACTAAAAGTGATGTCTTCATCGTCACCTTCAGAGAATGGACCATCAAGAACTCTCATTGCAAGCCCTCTCTCCAACCAATGGCAGTAGAGACACCAAACTGATTGCAAGGCCCTCAGCGGGGGTGGTGAAGGAGTTTAGAGGCGGGCTTTTCACCCCCCCTTTCATGTGTCATGCTGCTAGCGCTGCCAGCAAAGGAGAGCATGAAAAAGCAAGAGGAACTCACAACTCCTTCAAGCTTCAAAGCACCAACAATGGGGAGGACTGGAGAGTAGCAAGCACATCAGGAGGAGGAATAAAACAAGAGACAGGCGGTGCTAATACCAACGATTTCGAGCCAGGAAAAAATGAATGTACTAATGCCCATCAAGAGCCCCTCTCCCCGCCACACGGATGAACCCAATGCAGTCGCAGACACCCCAACTCTCAATCAAAGGATGGAGCACGAAGAGGCCCCAAGACAACAGATGCAAGCAGAGGAACCAAGACTCCAGACCTCAGAAGAGAAGTTGAAAGCAATGCACTAAAGAATTCATGACAACATAAATCGCAGACTCAACAGCCTGAAGTTGAGGAGAAATCACCTTCTAAAGGTAAGGTGGCTACTTTTCAGGATGAGGATAGGCTTGAACAATCTATAGACTGGCTTGAATCACATGCCTTAATAGGATATGCCTAGCCCTAGACCTCTTGCTGCCTTTCTAGAGGGATGGCTTAGAAAGAATTGGATAAGGAAAGGGCTTGTAGTCACTAGTGTTAGATTTTCAAGAAAAGGGTTCTTCTTTTTGCTTTTTGAAATTGAGGATATGGCCTAGAAGGCTCTCCACCGTGCCCTCTGGACCATAAGGCATCAACCCCTTTATCTAGTTTTTTGATCCCAAGACTTCAACCCTAATAAGCCAAGATCTACCTTTGTACTTGTTTGCGTAGAACTCCCTGACCTTCCCTTTTCTTTAGTGAACCAAGCTCCTAACCTTTACAGAAGATTAGGGCAAGTGATAGATGTGGAAAGGAGCAATTCATTAATCCTAGAGGCCATCCCCAAGTGTGTGTTAGATTGGATGTGGTTGAGGAGCTCCGAGAAACCCTAGTCATAGTCAACAGGAATGAAAGTGTCTATATGGAGTAACCTCTGGTATACAAGAACCTCCCTAATTCATGCTTTTTGTGTGGGCTTTCAACACATATAGTCAAAAATTGCCCTTTAAAGAGAAATGGTCCTAAACCAACAGCTCTGTTAACAACAAGCCAATCTTCCTCCTAAACCAAAGTGGATTGTCAAAGGCAGGGGAAAAAACCAGGACATGGAGAAAACTGTAGAAATAGTGATGACAGATAACAGTTCAGACAAGAAGGTAGAGTCTGAAGAAACCTCTTGTTCAGCAAGAAAAGGAGAGAGTGACTTTTCCTTTGGCAACCAACAATACTTTTGAGGCTCTTGTTAATCAAGAAACTGAGAAGTGGATATAGGATGCACAAATGGAGGAAGATGAAATCAAACCTAGCTAGTCTAGAGAGTTTGAGGAGGATCTAAATCAAGTAGATGCCCATATGAGTGAATCAGAGTTGGGAGACTTAGAGGAAGAACTCCCTTTGGCCCAAAAACTGAGTAACCCTACTGGACCCCCTGCCAAACCTCAAGCCACAACTTTGAAGTAAAGGGTCAGAGTGCCCCACCCAAAAGCCCAACCCCTAAGGCTAAAAAGGGGAAGAGTAAGAATGGTAAATAAACCATTCACATTTCTCACACTTAATGTTTGTGGATTAACTAACCCTTGGAGGAGTCAGGAATTAGCCATGTCTCCTACATTTCTTGTCTTACAAGAGGTGAAAGTAACAAATGACACCCTGGATTATAGGCTAAAAAAGGCTGACAGTAGAAGAATTTGGTATTTCACAAGACATGAGGAAGGAAGGAGTGGCACTCCAATTGAAGGCTAAAAAAGGTTGACAGTAGAAGAATTTGGTACATCACAAGACATGAGAAAGGAAGGGGTGGCACTCCAATTGGGATATTGTCACATTACAAGGAATGTGTCATCAGATGCAGGTAGGACCCAAACCACAGATGGCTAGCCTTAATGTGTAGAATGAAAATATTTTCTTTCATAAAGCTATCTCAGTTTATGCTCCAATAGGCTCTATGGAAAGAAGAATCACTTGGGATTCAATGCTAAATCTAGGAAGTGACTATTATTATGGGAGACTTCAATATGGTTGAGAATGTCAAAGACAGATGGATGCAGAAGGGATCAATACTTAGGGGTCCTGAACAACAAATATGGGAAGACCTCAAAGAAAATCGGCAAGTGGTAGGCATTGGGACTCCCAGCATCTACACTTAGAGCAATAGACAGGTAGGTAATTTAAGAAGAGAAGCCAAGCTAGATAGAGTGTATATTGCTCAATCTCTGATCGACCAAGCTCTAGAAGTCAAGCAATCCACCTTTTTATCCCTCACCTTATCAGACCACAAGCCAGTGTTAGCTTGTATTGATTTGGGGAGTGGGAAGAAAGGAAACTCATGGTTTAAGGTTGACCCTTTCTTTTTCAAGCTTCAGACATTTCAAAGACAGATTATAGAGAGTTGACACTTCTCTTTTGTAGCTGACTCATTGTCCAAGGCTAGAAGGATGCTGTTGAAAGGGTCCAGACAATTTTAAAGGAAGCCAAAAAAAATAGAGCAACCATTAGAGCAAGAAGAATGGACAAGCTTAAGAAGGATATTGAAGGTCTTGAACAAAGAGCTAGAAGTAATGATATCAATGCCCAACATCAGTTATTGGTCAAAAGAAAAGAAGTCAAAATGCAAGAACATATCAAGCTACATAATGCCAAGATATACTTTAGGGAATGGTGGGCAGGCAAGATAGATAGACCAACTAAGGAGAACTTCAAAAGGATTAAAAAAAAGAGAAATCATGTGAGGAAATCCCTTTGTTGCATAAGAATAATGGGGAATTGGTCAAATCAAAAGCAAAAAATATGATCATAGACAGTCACTTCAAAAATCTTTTAAGCACAGTGGACTTAACAAACAACAAGGTCCTAGAGGCCAAAAATAGGTGTCATACAGCGATGCAATCCTATGTATCCAACTTAGACAAAAATCAGCTAGAAATAGACCTATCCCTTCAAGAACGTAAAGAGGCTATGTTTGTAATGGCTGATGGCAATACACCTGGGGAAGATGGGCTACTTGCAGAATTCTACAAGTTCTTTTAGGACACTATTGGCCCCTCCTTACTAGCTGTTTGGAGGAAGAGTGTTAAACAAGGCTTGCTCCCATAGCATTTAAATGGAGGGGTCATTAAGCTTATACCAAAGAAAGGGGACAAGACAGTCTTAAAAAATTGGAGGCCCCTCACTATGCTAAACTGTTCCTATAAGATATATGCTAAAGCAATTGCTCTAAGACTGAAACACAAGATGGACAAGTGGATTCTGGAGGAACAAAAAGGTTTCATCAAGAACATGCATCTATTAGAGGCAATCATCTAATGGGAAGGGTGCACTCATGCTGAAGAAAGTAATCAAGAGATCTGTCTTATTAAAATAGACTTTGATAAGGCATATGATAGGCTGAATTGGGACTTTCTGCTATAGTCACTTAATAGCTTGGGATTGGGAAAGAAATTTACCTCTACAAATGCCTCTGCAAAGGGGTGTGTGAATGGTGAGATGTCTCAGAGCTTCATGTTGAGAAGGTCCATCAGACAAGGATGTCCATTAGTACCCCTCTTATTTGATATAATTGCTGATGCTTTGGGATGGCTGATAAAGGAACAGGTGACTGCAAGAGAAATCAATGGTATAGAATTCCCCTCAGGAAAGCATCTTGTAAACCAACAATTTGCAGATGATACTACCCTAACAATTAAAAACACAGATGTAGACATACAAAGAGCTATGGAGTGTATGGAGATATTCTTAATGCATCTGGTTCAAAAATGAATCACTCCAAAACAAGTTATGCATTATTATCCGGTGCCAACCAAAAACTTTTAGACCAGCTTGGATGCAAGAAAATCCCCCATCATCAGATATTCAGGCTACTAGGTATCCCTATGGGGTTCAATGTTAAGATGAAAGATAGATGGGAGTGGTTCCTAAAAAAGTTAAAAAAGAAAATAGACATTATCAGGGGATTGCAAGCAAATCTGGCAGGGAGAAGGGTAGTGCTTAATCACTGCATATATCCAATTGCCATTTTTAATCTCTCATGCTAGTGTCCCTCCAGAACAGGGTTAGAAACTTTCATAAGGATCTGCAGATCGTTCTTATGGGGTGGGAGTGACACTAGAAGAAGGATAGCTAAGGTTAAGTGGGCTTTCTGCACTAGACCAAGAAAGGAAGGAGGACTGGGTGTCATAAATATCCAACTAGCAGCATACAAATTAGCAACTACATGGATAATTAAATCCATCACTACTCCTGAAAGTGATTGGGCTAACCTCCTTCTCAGGAACTTCAAGCATGTAAGGCCTCTCAGAGCCTCACTCTCTCTCGGAAAGGAAGCTTTATGACCTTAGATTCAATCTAGGTTTCTACCTTTTTCAGAATACAACAACTAAGTGATAATGACTTTCTGAGAGCATGGCACTTAGTGAAGAAGGGACTTTCTTGTTGGGGGGACTTATGGGACAAGACTAATCTTAGATGGAAGAATTGGTTGGAGATAAGAAGAGAATTCAAACTGCATAATGCAGACCAAGAGTTGATTATGGGTAGAATCCAGCTGTGGGATGGGGACATCACTTGGAAAGAGGGCAGAATTCTTAATTTCTCTGAGAGTTTCCTCAAAATACCTTATGCTACATGGACACACATAAGAGCATATGCACTATGGTTTATATGGATATCCAAAAATGCTTTTCAATTCAATGATGAGGTCATGCATGCTGAACAGAACTTTGTTAATTGGTATGAATGCTATGTTCTTACTAACTAATCACTATGTGTTGTGCTTCAGGCTAAGTTTCTTTTGGACCAAGAATATCATAATTACAAAGACCAGGTATCTGAACTCCAAGCAGAATTGGAAGAGCACATCGAGGAGGTAGGGAGATGCTCCAACTTAGGAGTGGATATACAGGCTCAACTCCTTCCTTCACTCTTCCCAGTCAAATCAAAACCTACAGATTAGAGTACCTCCACTGGCTACTGTTTCCATGTTACTGATCTTTTGTGCACAGGCCCAGTACACTATTGTTGAAGACCTTAAATGCTACAGTTATGATGGCTGTCAGAACAACAATAGTTTTTTGGAACATGCAGTCAATTGCAGCACACTCTCTGTTTTGGATAGACCCTTAAGGATTCAGCTTGGGATCATAGTATGTGGCGGCTTGCCTTCAACAAGCACATTAACTCTTGAGCATATTTTATTGGTTACAAATGTTTTGGTTTTTCCCACTTCTAGATAGTGGTTTTCTTGTATGCACTTATTCCTCTCTAGAGGATAACTTTTTGTCAAGTTTTGACACCATTGTACAAAACATATGATTAGAATATAATCAAAGTTTCTTTGCCCCAAAAGAAAAAGAATACAACGAGCAACCCAAATGTTCCACGTCGTGATACTGGCTACTACCTCTCACACGCTATCCTCCAGAGGGGAATTAGGATCTAGGATATCAGGAGGGACTGCCTCATGGAGCTCTATCCTCTGAATGCTAGATCTAACCTTGCATCCGGTAAGCTAGAGAGACCTCAACAATTTGGAATGTGTGACCTCCCTCAGTCAATTAGGCCACCATTCCCCAGGTGTAGTCCCTCTCAAGGCTCTGCATGCGGGTCATAATCCTGAGGGCTCCCGTCTAGATCCTCATTGTGCGATGAGAGCTCCAGAGGCAGTGAGGGATCATCTCTAGAACTCCAGCAGAATAGTAGTGGCACTGCCCCTCCACCCGCATCTGCTCCAACCACGGGCTTATGGACAAGCCTCCATGGACAGCTAGCTAGAAGAAGTAGGAGATCTTCCTTGGCCGCAAACTGGACCATAGACACGTCCAAAACCTGGAAGGGACCTCTTGGGGAACCCTTTGGGCCACCCAATGCCTGTCCCTCGAAGGGGTCCAAGTTGCAGAGTCCATCTGAAGCCTCTTGCCAATCGAGTGATTTAGGAAAAGAAAGGCACCTTGTCCACCTACTCGGCGAGGCCAATCCTAGAAGGCCAAAACCACTCTCCCGAATCCCACTGGACCTCGCTCAAGGGCCTACCTTCCCAAAGCCAAAGGTGCCATTTGGGGGCATCCTACTCTTGGATGTTGGGAGGATCGATGTGCCACTCCTTTCCCAATCAGCACACAACTTTGATCATCTGCCAATGAGTCCCATCCAGTTTGTAGAGGTCTCTCTCAATGAGTGCCTGAAGTTGGCCTCTAGGCCCTACACGGAAGAAACTAGGTTGTGTGCTGCCTTGCTAAATCATCATCCTCAAGGGACCCCAGTTCGAGAAAACTGGCCCAACCATCTGCTATCCATCCACATGCGGAGTCCCTCCCACCAAGACTCAAGGATGGCTAGGTCAATCTCCTGCATGCACTGCCCTTCCCCTTGTATATGCGCTATGGCTCTCCAAGCCTCGCCTCTACCTCCATGGGTAATCTACTCCATCTGCCAAAAGAGAAATCCAGGCCACTGTCCCACTGTGCCCATCCACCAATGTGAGTCCACTACCCAAGCATATGTCCATCTTGATCCCTGATCTCCGAGTGCCAAATAAGGGGCTGGCACTCGAACTCCTCTCTGCACAACGGGGTTGAGTGTGGATGAGGCCCCTTGCTAATCTCTACCAAACCCTATGGAGACTCCTCATCATGGGAGAACCCTTCCTTATAAGGGGGGCCTCTGAAAAGATCCATATGTGTGAATATTGCCACTACCCCCTAGTGCGTGGGGTGTTCCTGAGAAGCCCTGCTTCCAAGACTCTGCACAAGGGGTAAGGCCGCGCACAACCAACTTGCCCAAGAGGGCTCTACTCTGCATCTCCAAATCAATGATACCCAAACCTTCCAATACCTGCGGTATGATCACCGTCTGCCAAGCAACTTGAATCTAGTATTCATCGTGCCATCCAATCATGCCCAAAGGAAATTCTAAACCAAATGTCAGAGCTGTTTAATGCACCCTCTGTGGTGAAAACACCAGTAGGAGGCAATGTACCAGGCCGTGGCAAGAAAGACTCGGTTTGCCACTAAGGCACGGCCCGCTAGGGGGAGTTTGATTGAGCTCCAATAGAGAAGCTTGCTTCGGACACTCTCAAGGACCGGGGCGATTTGCTGCTTTACTGTAATATCAATACCCACCTGACACTCTGGAGGACTGGGGCGATCTACTGCTGTAATATCAATACCCACCTGGCAACCGAGGTATCTCGATGTCTAACCCCGTGGTATCCAGCAAAAGCCAAAGGCACTCCCCCACTCTTGAATCTCCAATGTCTCCTCTCCTCAGAGCCTGTGAAGAAACCGATGGATTTTGTCTAGTTGATACATGGAGTAGATAGCAAGGGCTCCCCTGACTCTCTCCAAGCTCACTGTGGTGCCCTCTATGTACAAGGCTGTGTCATCTACAAACTCTGAGTCTAGCAACTCCTCCTGTCTCATTAGGTGCCTCAACTCTATGAGGCCCGCCACCTGCGATCTCAAGTAGTAGCCCAATGCCTCAGCCACAAAAAGGAAAAGGAAGGGAGCTAGAAGACATCCCTAACAGACCGAGCGAGAGAGCAGAAATGCCTCGCACGTGTGTCCATCAACAAGCATCTGACTAGAGCTCCCCGCATAAAGCGTAGAGACTCCTCTAATCCATCTATCTGAGAAACCCAATCTCTGCATAGTGCCCTCCAAGAAAGACCACCCCACCCTGTCGTAAGCCTTCTCAAAATCCAAGAGAAGGATGACCCCTCCCTAGCCACATGGGTTCAAATCCCTCTCCCGTAAACTCTAGTGGTTACCTGCAAAGCTTTCTTCACCCTTTGCCAGGAATAAATCCCGGATAAGCCTCTCTAGAGCTTGATGGGGAATCCTACTCCCATCCTTGGCAACCCCAGCATTTTCCTGTGGGAAAATTGACAGTAGACCTCAGCATTCTCTTTGAGTTTCTTCATGATTCCCCCTCTACAGGAGTATGGAATGAACCAGTTGATTGGCAATCCACTACCACCCAAAGTGTGAAAATGTTGTCCAGGATGCTACACTCTACGTGTCATGGATGATGTCGATGAGATGGGACCGCAACCGCAAACTCGAGACCTTAGCAAGGATCTTGTATTCGGTGTCAAGTGGGGTGATCGGTCTACACTACCGAATGTTTGACCTATCTCCCCCTTTCGGGATCAAACAAATCCACCCCTTGCTCAGGGACTGAGGAAGGGATCCCATGTCAAAGTATCTTCTGGCAGCCTAAGCCAAAAGGGGTGGAAATGATCTCCCAGAAGTTATGGAAGAATTCTGGAGTCAAGCCATCTTCACAGGGCCTTGAGGGCTTCCCAAAACTCCTCATCTGTGAAAGGCTCCTCTAGACTCTTGCATAACTCCCGCAAGACTACCGTCAAAATGTGGTCTCAAACTAGCTCACGGGCCACAAGGCATTGGGCAACAAGCTGGAGTCACCCTCTCCGCCTAAAAGAGCTAGCTATAGAAAACCGTGGTCAACCCTAGAATCTCCTGTGGATCGGTGTGCATAATGCCCTGCAGATCTCGTAAACGTGTAATTGTATGCCTGCCGATTGAGGCCCAGTGGTATGAAAGAACTGCTTCGTCATCCTATCCCCCTACTATACCCAACTCTCTCTTGAAATGAAAGCAATTGTTACTCAAGGAATGGTCCTTCAATGCAAAAAACATGAGGTATTCAATGTTCAAACTTTTAGGAAAGGCCTTGAAGAACATGTTTATCATATACATATAAATGGCCATCTAGCATACACTTGTCAGATTTCATGGGTAGGACTGAAGGCCTGGGTGGAGTAGTAGGAGAACTCAGCCTACCGAACCTCCATGTCCTGGAGCTCAAGGCGTGCGCTCTCATATCTATCACAGCCACTGGGATTCTGAGTCTTGCTCCCTAAGCCTCTCTATGGAAGCGAGGTCTCATTGCAATGCACACTCGCGCTTCTGAAAAGCCCTCCTCCGTCTAAGGACGTGAGACTACAACTCCTCACTGCTACTTTGAATCGCATCTACCACCCATGAAGCCCAGCCCTAGCAGCGTATTGACTCTGGTTGCTGCGAAATATCTGCCATAACCTACTAAACCTTCTCATCCTGCAGGAGGTCCTCTGGAATGCTGACCCCCTTTCAAGAAAGACCCTGATGGGGATGCTCTAGGTAGAGTGTGGTATGACATCATGGTGCCTGCTAGAATCCCTATAGAGCCACCTCTATGGAGTGCCCAGTCCCTAACGTAGAAGCAATCCAATCTCTCAAGGAATCCATTATGTCTCCTCTGGCCGAATGAGAAGAGGAGGCTGCTAGATACCCCGCTGAACTCTGGCTCTCGCCACAGGTCTCTGCCACTAATCGTGAAGATGAACTACTCCCACGTTTGTTGGCTGGGGAAAGAAGAATCTTAATGGCTTTGGGAGTCCCTCTGGCCAGACCAAGGGTCACCACCAAGAAATTCTTTCTCAAGACAAACAAGTCGCTCACCCCTACCCAAAGGAAAGGATGGAAAAAACCCAAGGGTAAGCTGCGGGGGAGCGGCCCCAATGCTACACACCCCTACAGTTGGTTGCAAATGGAGAGGGCCCTCACAGAGGAGAAACATGAAGAGGAGGCGAAGAGGGGACGGTCGGAGGCGAGATGGAGGCGAAGGGTCTAAGGTGACGGGGCCAAGGTGGAGGCAAGGTGGAGGTGGGGTGAGGGTAGAGGGGAGAGAGGTAGATAGAGGCGGGGAGGAGAAGGCGAGAGGAGGTGGGGAGGCGGCGAGCGGGATGGAGGTGGGCTGCAAGAGGGAGGATGTGGGGTGGGCGGAAGGAGGGGTGGAGGTGGGCTGCAGGCGGGAGGAGGCGGGGTAAGAGGAGGGAGGAGGCGGGGTGGAGAGGATGCGGGAAGGAGGCGGAAGGAGGGGGGAGGCAAGAGGCAAGAGGTGAGAGGGTGGAGGCTGAGGCGGAAGGAGGTGTGAGGGGGCTCAGGCAGGAGCGCAGGAGCGCAGGAGCAGCAGCGCCCTCCATCTCTGCTGATCCATAATGATATGCTTGACAAACCATGTATCTGGCAAATGTGCGCATGACAAACCTTCTAAATCATACTCGTGACAATTAACTTTAAAGCCTACTACAATCATCCATCTGCATGAAATACAGACCATTGCAGCATTACTTATTTTCCAAGATTATGTCCATACACAACAAATTTTGTTAGCTCCATCTCGGTATAGAGGGTTGTGCTTGGGCAATGACTTCGAGCTCCCTATAGCATGTCTCTATTTCCCTAATGGACAACGAGGTAGTGCAGATGAGCATTCATACTATCATGTTTTCACACAAAAAAGGGAGGACAATGTTAATACAACTAATATTCCTGCTCTCTAAGACGTAGCCCCAATATGAATTTGCTTCTGTTTACTGTGCATGCTTGCCCCTCCATACACAAGTCCTCAAAAGAACAGTTGACTTGTTCCATATGCAAAGGCTATCATTCTGCAAGTTTTGCAGTAGAGAAATTGAACCTCCATGTAAACTATGAAATTGGACTTGTAATAACCACATGTGGTGCAAGGATCACACAAGCAATCATTTGCATGCGCAGAAACATCACACTTCATAGAGTAACTCTACACAATTCCAATGATCATAACAATAAACCTAATGGATTGAGCAAATATACGAGCACTTTGATTGGAAGGGGACTGCCTTGATTGAAGCTCAAAATGAAGCTTAAAAAATAGTGCTAAGGATGGATGCCTGCAATTTGCAACGATCCCTGCTGCCGTGAACAGAACAAAATATACAGATTGAAGCAAAATCACCTCAGGAAAAACACAAATCTATCAATGGCATAAGCTTCACCACTAGTCATTCATTCTGTTACAGGTAATGCTGCCCCTGGTTGCATGCCCACATTCCACAGAGGACATTCAGGTGGCTTTTCATTTGTAGCAGAGGTTACTAAAGCAGCATAAGTTGATAAACTCTTTTTTGGTACAATAGTCGTCATGTCCGCCACACCTTTCTCTAGCTTTCTCTTTATCTTTTTTTTCAGTATGGGACTGCCCTCTATTTTCTTTCTCTTTTTCTCCAGGCTGCCTAAGCCTTTTCCTGGAGATTTTCTGCAATATTTTCTTTTCTCCCCATTAGACAGGCGCGGTTCACCTCCATAGTTCAGGCGGATCTCGTTTTCAAGAAAATCATGACTGCTGATTTTATCATACTGAAACTGGTCTTGGCTTGGTGCATTCAAATCTAGTAACGACACTCTTTCAGTGCCCAACTCCTCCATGCGTTGCTTCCCCGTAGACCTCCGTCTCTTTCTGGATTCCTCTCCACTCTGAATATTTCAAAGTATGAAACAAGGATGTACAAAATTTGTCAGTAGGTGTCCTGAGCACTTAACCCGCTAGAGTTTTTTTTTCTCTAAGATAAGTAGAGCCCAACATACATTGGTAGCCTTGATTAGCTTCTTCTTCCGTTCTTTAGCCCGATGTACTGCATGCTTAATGCCAATATTGTCCATCCATCCCTCTGGCCAGAGCTCTGCAAGCTGAGGATACTCGAGGCCAAAGAAATCAGATGAGGAAAAAGCCATATGTCATACATCCAAACCAAAAAATTAGTCCACACACAAAAGAAGTCGGAACTAATAAACAGACCTCTGCATAAAGTTTCCTTATTTGTGGACCTCTATGTTCATCCATGCCCTGTCAAAAATGAGATGCAAAATTTTAACACTACAACACAAGCCAAACAATGTTAATCTGACAAGGATGCTTCATAGATGCTGATGGAACTACATAGTTTAAAAATGGCAACCTCTATATACTGCTCATACAAATCACAGATCTTATCCTCTGTTGCTTGATCCCACTGGTATTGCCCTTCACTACTTGCTTTCTCAGCAGAGCTCGCTAGTGGCTGAAAATCATCATAGGACACTTCCAGATGCTCTATATCCTGAAAAGCAAACGATGTCTGAATATGGCAGGAGTTGATGAACAGGAATTCTGAAAATACATTAAGCTCTGGACAGAATGACAATGGCATGGTAAAATACCTGCGCTTGGAGGGTATGGACCCTAGATTTAACCATTTCTGTAACCTCTCGTTTAATGTCTTGCAAACGGCCCTCCTTCTCTTGCATTGCCGATAACCCCATCTCAATCATCGCTTTCAAATTCCTCTGTAGATATTTCCCCAAAGACAAGGCCTCCAGTCATTCTTTAGCTTTGTTATTACCATAGTGGTAAGAGGTGTAAGAGGCCCGACATAAGAGGAGCTTAAGGTATGAGACTCTAAAGACTCTTAAATTTTTGAGGTGTAAAAGGCATTAGACTTTTATATGTACACTAGACTTAAAACTATCATAGATGCACAAGACATGTACATGAACTCATATAAAGGAAACAATGATTCAATGAACATCGTATTATTAACCAGTTACCATCATTGATCAATCATCAACCTACACAGTAGAGCCTAGGCTTCAATATCCAAGCTAAGTAGAAAATTGTAAATACTAAAAAATTAAACATTAAAATTTTTCAAAAACTTATTTACATAAATTAGACGCTTCCAAAAGAGGTGCGGTTGTTATTCAAATGGATCTGTTTTCAATAATTGGCATGCCCAACTCCGAAACAAGCTATCTAAGGCATTTGCCAACCCAAAAAGGTGCCTCAAAGTGATAAAGGAACCCACTACAACAGGCCCAGTAGGTACCATTCCACATCTGAAAAACAAATCTTTTGAAGGTTTGGAACAGTCAAATTTGCCCAGAGATCAGTCTTTTTTTAGAAAAGGGCAAAGGGGAATATTCTTCTAAAAGATCGCAAGTGCACATGCCAGTGTGTCATCTGCCACACATTCGAACACATGTCCTCAACTCTGATCAAAATACAGTCAGATTTCATGAATGCACCAGGCAATAACATATTAAGCAGGCAGAGAGCAGCAAGGGGCAACAAAACAGCAGCAGCAACCCTATAACCCACCCTGCAGCAGGCCACAACACTAAAATAGGCAAAGCAGCACTGTGCTGAAACAGCATTTTAAAAAACTAAATCTTAAGTAAATTTGGAAAGACTAGTTTCATCCAAATGGAAGTCTCTTGGCTCACAAAACGTGCATACTAAATGAGTCAGGGAAGTGTCTGAAGCATACATGACAAATATCTACACTACATCTCCAAGATATGACACATTTTTTAATGAATTGAAGATAAGCCATCATACTGGAGAAAAGGTAAATTTGCTGCACCTTTAATGTTTTCACACGCATTACGTGGCCCAGAATGCCCATGAGGCGGTCAATCAGCTCATCTGTAATTTTACCCTGTTTGGCCTGCTGCAACCAACACAACCATAAGTAGTTAATGGTCTGCTCAAAACCATAATGAATTCTTGAAAAAAATGCATGAAACATATAAATTTTTTACCGCTAATCTTGCGACTTTCGCCAACTTCTGCTTTATATCTCTAGGTAACCGATTCCTTTTGCCTTGCTCAGGTTCCCTGACAACCAATGCAGGAGGACACACTGCCATCATCCAGATAAAACTGGGAACATAAGAATTGAGTGCTGCAAAGGAGGGGTTAGAAAATGCCGACCAAAACTCCCATTGCTACAGGGGAAAAGGAGGATTTAGAAAATGTCAACAAAAACTCACATTGTGCAACTCCCCTTTCCAAGTCTTGAAATGCTCTCTCTAGAACAGTGCCTTTAGGACGCCCTGGACTCACTTCTTTTCCCGTGGGAGATAACTTCTGCAGATCAGTCACAAAAATGGGAAAGCTGCTCATAAATTCGTGTAAACATTTTGTGGTCAGACAGCGTAAAATTAGCAAAGAGATTCATGAGATCTATGAATCAAATTCCTATCATGATAGAGCTTCAAAAGGGAATCACAAACTTTAGTTCATTTGAAACACTTCGCCAGAGGCAAACTTTATAGAACAAAATCACAAACTTTAGTTTGTTTGAAACAAGTTGTCAAAGGCAAACTTTATAATTCAACGCATGGCATAATAAAGACAACATGTTGCATTTAAGCAAGACTTGCAAGGACTCCATACAGAAATTGCATCAGTTGAAGCATAAGCTGCAGAAAGTACATGGCAAACTTCACTCTGTGGAATGTCATGAGTTCGAAATTTACAGCATGGACAGAGTGAAGTTTGCCTGCAACACCCATTGTCTCCTTTGAATCCTCCTCTTTAACACCTTTTTGCGTAGCTTTTACTTTGGCCAAGTTTGTGACTCGTGCTTCTTTCTGCACTGACTGGACAAAATAATCTTTTTTCGAGAAGCCATTTGTCTCAGCTTTCTCGGTAGCTTGCAACTTTGTCATAATCACACACGCAGGGTGGTCCACGGGCCTTTCCACAACAGCATCTTTTGGAATTTCTCTACCTTCTGGTCCATCTCTGACAGCTTCCTCTTTATACTGAGGTACAGTCACGTTGTTTACCCCCATATTAACAGGGTCACTCTCAAAGGCGCTTCCTTCTATACCTTTTCTAGCCCCATGTCCTGGCAGAGGATCACAAACTTCTTTCCTCTCCTTTTGCGTTGTCTGCTGGTTTGAAGCTGGCATCCCAACACTTGACAAAGGAAGCTTCCTGGCAGCAGCTTTCAGCCTTACGCCTGACTTTAGCAACTTCTCCGACATATCATCCTTAGTCTCGCTACTCAACTTCTTGATATCTCTTCTTTTTCTTTTCTTGGGGCCAGCTACAGGTGAAGCGGCTAGTTCAGCCCTGAAAGACAAGTCATTAAATTATTCCCATTTACAAATCACAAACTTCTCTCTCTCTCTCTCTCTCTCTCTCTCTCTCTCTCTCACACACACACACACACACACACACACAAAGGCAGCACCTGGAGGATAGGCAAGTGTCGCATGCATTGAGGATTGCCATTGGGCAGCTGCAGGTATCACCCTACTAGCTGGGGATTGAGGCAGGGAGGGCAGCAGGCATACCCAGAGCACACAGGATATATAAACTTTACAAACTAAGGGGATGGAGATGGAGGAGCACTTCATGTGTAGACGCGCGGTATATTAATGCGATATGTGGAAGATATCACTGCCTCTTTCACAAGGGGCTTGGTTTTAGATCACTGACCCAGCATATACAAGAGAGAGAAAATGAGAGAGAGCTCAGATGTATTCCTCCGCCAAATAGTGGGCAAAAGCTAGCGCAGGGTGAGCACAAGATATCCAGCAATGGGATGGCCAAGTTCTGGAACTCTCCTAGTAGACTACCCCTGCTCCGCGCTGCCTCTTGAGGGCTTCAGTGGTTGCTGTGGCTGATGCCAAATGAGGGGGGCAAGGAGCCCCTTTATAGGGGGACGGGAGACCTGAAACAGGCCGACTTTTGAGTTGGCTCCTGGACTGGCAGGCCAACCTGCCAGTCGGCCCTTTATGTGTCCAAATCAGCCCCCCCTGGGCAGCCTATAAAAGGAGCTGGTTGACAAGGGCTTGATGCCCTGCATGGTCTGGCCTCCCTCTAGACCTGGTTTGCTGCTGTCATGCAGCCCATAATTGGTCCCTTAGATTTTCCCCCTCTCAGTCATATCTCCCTATAATCCAATGCCCCTTTGTCACCACACTAGGGAGCTCACAGCAGGTGGGTGCATTAATCTCTAACAGATGATCCATTTTGTATACTTGAGAGAGATTCAGAGACACAAAGAGACCCTACTAAGATAGATCATACAACACGAGGGAGCAAGGGATCTGACACATGCATGTCACAGACTTCTATGCATTTGAGCCAGCACCAGGACATGGAGAAGAGACTTCTATGCATGTCCCAGACTTCTATGCATTTGAGCCAGCACCAGGACATGGAGAAGAGGAGGGGGATGAGGGCAGAGTGGATAGTGGGAAGAGGAGACGAGAGCCGGAGCCACAGAGACAAGTGCAGAGCAAAAACAGACTAGGACACGCACGGCGAGACTGTTTAGGCTCTGCTCAAGGGTGACCGCCAGATCGCATCCCACCATAGCTCTACACACCAGGGAAGTTCTTCTGTATCCCCCTGGACACTTAGTGCTTAACTTCAGGGCCTTCGTATGCTCATTGCGGCAGTTTCAGTTCTAGTATGATTTTGACTTTTCTAGTTATAGCACTCAGCATACTGCAAGGGTCTTAGTATATTATTTCAGTATATAGCATCTACGTAGATCCACAGAAAATCATGTCGTCAAAGAATGACCGATTCCTATAACATACCAAAATTTAAAAATACTCAGAAATTGCCGCATTTCTTACAGAGATTCTTAATGGAACAGGTCCTTCCAATGGCAACTTTGGAGCACCAATCATAGATCCAAACCTCCCCTTTGAGTTATTATAGATGTGTTAGACATTGCTATTGGAGCTGTGCTTATGCAACAAGGATGTGTAATTGGCTTGTCACAAGTATGCACGTGGCACTTATTGTATGACAGAATTCTGGCCATTTTTCATGCCTTTCGAATGTGGATTGTCAATATATCTTCATTGGTATATTTTCACGCGAGACCGACTAACAACCAAGATGGGTTCAAGTCTTCGCAAATTTTCATACTCAAATACATTCAAGGGCCATGCAATCTAGTCGATGATGCTTTAAGACTCCTGGCTTCTATCACGGTTATAAATTCCTTCTCCCTTCAGTAGACAATATGCTAATGATGAGAATTTCAGCACCGTGCTCTTCAGTATGCCTGAACAGATGCCGGGCCACGTCATGCAACAAGATCCAAGAACTCCGGCAGCTTTATTGATTTGCGGATTCAGTTTTCACCTGGCTCTTATTTTGAGCCAGAGGGGTGGTCACAATCCATAACTTAAAGCCCCTCCAAGCCTTAATACTTAAGGATCGAATCATGCATAAACACTTATGAAAAGATAAGCCCTTCCTACAACACTCCCAGGAAGCCAGAATTCCCCTATGAACAAAAGCCCGTTCAACAAACGCTGCTATCACTGTGCTAATTTTACCAAATTCCTTTTGGCAGGGATAATTGTCCATTTTACTTGGTGCGAGGGGTTACTATTGAGAAAGGCCCTAAGGTTTAGAAGCTTCATTCCATTTGAATAGAATAGTCATACAGAGCTCGAAGGGTCTTAAGACCGTATAGAAGTATTGCCCAGTAAACATTGCCACTTCAAATGTCCTTTCAGTCCAGGAAGTGCTCCCCAGCTATTTTGGAGGGCTTCAGCTTTGCACTTGAACTACAAGTTTCAGCATCTCGTTCTCTGAGCTAACACCCATGGTCTGTTTTTTCCTACCAAAAAACGAAGGAGATATTTTATGGCTTTGCAAGCTCTGGGTTGGACTCCAAGAAGATAAATGCTGCTCTAATCTCATGTAGCCTGATTAATAGATCTTTTGGAAAATTGAACTCGTTTCATACTTAGAAGAGGTACATTCTGATGCTTGGTTTGCCTCCATTTAAACATACAAGCAACATATATCTAGATGAATCCAGGAACATGCCCATACAAGCAACACCCCATCGTCCGTCAGCACCTACAAAGGTGCTTTTCCTGACTTTGCAAGCACCCCAAGAAAACAAATATTGTTCAGCAGCTAAGGGAAATTTAATTTGTGGTAGCCTGATTAAATAGATCTTTTAGAAAAATGAACTCGGTTTTTACTTGGAAGAGGTACATCCTGATGCTTATTCGTTTGCTTCCATCTAAACATTCATTTACATCTCACAATCTAATTGTGGTTGATAACCCCTCAAGGTACAACATGCTTTGACCCAGGGCAAAGTAAGAAGAAATCAAAGAGCCATTCCCACACCCAAAGTAACCCCTGGGCCTTGAACAAAAAACCCCCTCTAAACCAAGATGTAGTCTGAAAAAATCACATCCAATGCGTTGACTTGGTTGTTTGTGGAAAACAAAAGCGCAAGCCACATCTCCATAATGCATGACGTGTGTTATCTTTTCCAGCCTGTGCACTATGAGATGGACATGGGCATAGTGTGATGAGCCAATGAGAATGGGAATTAACAACTAAATGTTGACATAAGGACTCGTCCCCAGTTATGGAAAGATGATCAACAAGGCAAAAACCTCATGTTGATATGTCAAGAAGACCAACAGAATCCCTAAACAAATCAGCGATCTGAGCCACATTGCTAAACCCAAAAGAGCCACAAGTGCTAAGAAAGTTCGTGCTTGACTTACTCTCGTTCCAACTTTCCCCTATTCACGAAAAACCCTTTGTGCTTTGTTCTGGACTTGTCCACCGAGAAGTACTCGTTCTGCAAAACATGCAGACGTTCCAAAGAATAAGAAATTAACCGGTAAATCCATTCCAAGATATTGTTGCAGCTTGAGAAGCCTGAAATTTGTACCAGTTCTTCATCGTCGATGAAAGAATCCTGTGTGTCGTATTGGTCATCATCGGGAGAATCGCTGAGAATTTCATTCTCATCACTGCTATTACCTCCCTGCAAGAGTTTAAAGTAAATTGGTGAGAGTGGATACCACACGAAATACGAAGAGTCCATCAGCTTTCTTGCAAGACTAACCTTGTAAATCCGCTCGATCTTTTCTATGACTGAGTTGAAGCGGTTAGGAGGCGGAGGAAGCGGATCCCTCTGTGACACGACCTACAACATTTGAAAATCTCGAAATGTCAGACTCGCAAATTCATTTATTTTCTTTCGTATCAGAAATTGCTCTGATAGCAATGTCTTGAACTTCCCTCTAGACCTTCTCTATTCATGAAACAAAGGCACGCACCCTACCTCGGGAGCGATGCGAGCTTCAAGGGCAGGATGAGCACCAGCAGGAGCCTCCGAGGACGATGACGGGCCCGCCTTTTGGGCCTCCTTTATTAGTTTTTTCCAAGATACAAAGGTTGTCTCCCCGGGCTTAAGCTCGACGTAAAAGCGCTCCCTCGAAGGCATCTTTGCTGCAGCTTGGAAGGGAGGAAAAAGTGCTATTCCTCCGATAGGGAAACCGGACGCGGAAGGATTGCTGCCTCCTCTATCCTCAAGCATCCTGACTGATCAAATTCTCTCAGAGACTCGGCACTTACATTCCCTGTGCCACATTCTTCGCGAAGAAAAGAGCGTGCTTTACAGATCTTGCGGTATAATGCAGAAGCTTCGAGATAACGCAGAGCCGAAATCGGAAGTATGCGAGGAGAAAGCAAAAGGGAAGGGATGAAAAGCACGTTTCGGGGGGAGCAATCCGCCAAAATTAAGGATGGAATTGGGAGAGAGGGGGCAAGTGGCGGGAGTGCAGGGATGCAAATCGAGACAGAGAATTGGCTATGGCGATGGCTGGCGATGGAGCAGCCTGCCTTACCTCCCAACACAGAGATAAACAGAGAGAGAAACAGAGACAGAGACAGAGAAGAAGACATACGATCCCGCCTACGATTACAATCTTGGCGTACATACCAACTAACCCACTACCGTATAACACCGTAGCCTAATTGTCCACGTGCGCAGTACGGCCCCTCAATGACGTGGCTACCCACCCCTTTTGCGGCACTTCCACGTGGAATGTCGTAGCCTGACGTGGAATACTCCCCCTCCGTTGATCTCCCCAAAGGCTGCCCCTCCTCTGTCGATCTGAGGTGACATGGAAATCACCCCCCTCGATTTACTCTATGAAGGATCTAGAGTTACTCTTTTTTTGGGCCGACGTGAGAATCGGATATAGTGTACCCTCGACCTAAATACGCCCATGCCTATAAAGGTGGCGTTCCTTCCTCTTCCCCCAAATCCATCTTGTCCTAAAGTCAAAAATTTAATCTTATCAAACACTATCAACCCAAAACAGAATTGCTTTTAACTAATTTCAAGAAAGCACATCTATTGCTAATAGAGTTTAAGAGACTCCTCATATTTCTATTTCATCCCACAATGCTACCTGCCTGGGAATATATATATATATATATAATAAAAGAAAGGAAGGAAAACCGTCCTGAAAGTAATAATTGGCAAACCACAATATGCCATACAAGGATGAAGATGCTAGAAGGGTTAAAGAATAAGCCATCTAAGCTAGCTCGAAAAGGTTGGATTGTTAGTGTGTAAATCTAATCAAAATTGCATTGCTAAATACAATGAGAAAATAGGAAACTTTAACTTGAATTTCAAACAAATACATTTAGTTGAATAAGATTCCAAACAAAAGACTTTAATTAGCACTCTCCGTCCTAAAATGAAACAAGGTAGGGTGGTTACCTTATTCTATTAGTTTAGGCATTGAGGTAAGGTACCAAATTCGAAGGTTCATTGTGATTTTGTAAACATGGGCAAATTAACACTCATTGCTTGGCCAACCTTGACTCAGTCAAACATGCCAATTTTCTCAATATTATAACACACCCCATCTCACTCAAACAAGTGCCCTTTGTAACATTGGTGCTTCAATTCTAGTGAGAGGTAGTTTGAGTCAAAGTTAATCTTTATGATAAATGATTATACATATTGAACATTATGTCCTGCCTAGGCAACAAAACAAAGCACTTCCCAAAATCAAAATCCCCCTATCTTCCATTCTTTAGATTTGAACCTTTACAAGCCTCGGTGCTAATCCCTCATCCCCTTCTTGTCCAATCATTTTCTGCCACTTTATGCTAACCCCACGTTCTCAAATCACAATGACGATATCCAATACACAAAAATGGAAATCCAGTATGCAACTAGAGTGGATGCAAGGATAATGAGTATCCATACTGCATGGCTCTGCCTCGTTGCTGAAAATCTACCATCAGCTTATCTGCCTTGGCTGACCTGGGAACAAACAATCGCCCAAAGCCCCTCGCCTTAATCTGCCTCGATGCTGTGAGCAGCTGCGTGGTGAATTGGAGCGCTGTGATCCGCACTCCAAGCTGCAGCACCACATGTGAATAGTCCAAGGCAGATTTAATCTCCCCGACATCCACGATCACCGTGTCTTCTCCTTGGGCCCCGCCATCACAATGTGAATTGCTTATTAGAAACAACTGTACTCTCACGTCAAAGTAAAGGTGGTCATAATAACTGACTCTCTGTAGTGATTTCTGCATATTAACTAAGGAGCTGCATGATGCAAAAGCATCATAAGCCCCGGTCTCTTGCACCCAGCTACAAGGGACTGCTGACTTGCTTCATCCTTCTCTAAGAAGCTCTTCATGGTCACCAGAAACTTTGCCAAGTGGTCTTCCTGGGTTCGCTTGCTGAACTCATAGACCTCCCGTAGATCATGTTTCCCTGAAAGCGCCTGATTTGATTTGACAAATGCAGCCAATGCAGGAAACCCATTCCTATGGCAATAGTCCACTGCCCTGTCTGTGATGTCAGCATCAGATTGCATAAGCTCCTTTCCTTTGCCAGGCTCCTCCTGCTCTTCCTCCCAAACCACCACATGCTTTAATAAGTAAGGAAAACTTTTACCTACCACCATCCAAATAAAACAATGTGTTAGAACATCATAGTTTTTGTGAGGGAAGACATGTAATGCCTCTAAACCCCAGCTTGTTATCGCTTATACCATAGAGCAAGACGCCTATCAAGATTCAAAAATCATTTCACAAGATGGGGCATCAAAAATTAAATTTAACAAGGGAGGATCTTGCATCCATGCAAAAGAATAATGAATAATAAAAAAAGTTTATTATTACTCATCAAAGGAAAAAACTTACATAACATTAGAAAGAGGCTATATATATATCTGAATTATGGGTGTGCGTGTGTGTGTAAAACAATGATAGATTTACATGTGAAAAATGAATCTAATGAAAATAAAACTAGCTATATATGAATGCAAAAAGTTATTGAACTAATTACTCTAGAAAAAGCAATTATTCATAAAGAGAAATTTTATACATAAATAGTAAATTAATAAGGGAAAAATATAAATTTCCTCGACAAAACAACAAGAGACCACTAAATGTTTATAACTATGTATATCAATAAATGTCTTATATACATATATATATATATATATATATATATATGGAAAATATAAAAACAAGACACTTCAAGAGCCAGAAGCAAGGGGCTAAAGGCAGTAAAGTGGAGAAAAAAGGATTTAAAGTAGGGCTTAAAGGGATTAATAACTCTATAAAAGGGTTAAGTGATTTTATATATATAAACATTGAAATAAACTTGGGTCAGTTATAAACCCAAAAGCTTGACTGTAGTATAGTATAAATGTTATATATATATAAGTATAACATAATGCAATAAAGAATTGCTAAAAGAAGGATGCATCATAGCAAGCAACGCAACCGCGAGATAGCGATCAAAGGAGCCATCAGGGTGGGCAAAGTCAGAGCATGGGCCACGAGTGAAGAGAAAAACATGGAGAAAAAGGAGAAGCAAACAGATCTAGGAGTAGCCAGCTCCATCAGCAAGGTAACAAAAGTTGTAGGTGAGCTCCATAACCAACATGGCCCAAGAGAGGAGTTACTTCTACTCCATCAATCATATAATTGCAAGAGAAGAGACTTCAAGTAAGAGTCGTACAGCGAGTGCGAGTATTAAGGAAGGGAGCAACCACCTGAGAAAGAGCAGACAAGGCAAGCTCCCACATACACTAGAAACTCAAAAAAGCATAAGCTAATCCTGATGATAGCTTGGAGCAATGAGGCAGAGGGAATTGCATTAGCACAAAGAAATTTCATAGGTATGATCATGAATATCAATCCTCAGTGCAGTCAGCAAAGGAGCCATGCTACTGTAGTCAATTTCCATCACCGTGGAAGTAAGCTTGTTGCTTGGGAAGGGGAGTTCTGAATGAACATTTGAGGGAAAGAACTACAAGAAGCTAGAGAAGATGAGAAATGGCCCCTTTAAAACCCATCCTCGCTTGTTAACTTTGTTAAAGTTTTCGATCGAACAAAGAAAGTGCAGGGATGAAAGGCTCCATTAAAGAGTTGGCGAGACTAATAGATCAAGAGGAAAAACACGTAACTAAGTTAACGATGCACCAACAGGGTCAGAGAGGTGAAAAAGAGAAAGATTGCAAATCAAAAGAGGAGGGAGTCTTGCAAAGACAAAGTCAGAGTGTAGAAAAGAGCCGGGCTGGAGAAATACCTTTGAGAGAAGAGCAAACAGTTTGCAAGGAGCCAAAAATGAGAGAAGCAACAATTTTATGGGGAAAATGTAACAACATTCGGAGCTCTATGTGAATGCCAACACATTGGGAAATATAAAAACATGCAAAGGAATGCATGCCAAAACTAAGAGGTGTGAGGCAAGAGAATACCTTAAAGGTGCGAAAAGAAGAGTAAAACAGGGGACTTGGTCATCCAGGACTTAAAAAGGTATTATTGCATTTTTTGGGGTAGCTTGCGAAATATGAAGGGCAAGAGGAGGACCAAGAGCATTGAAAGCCAATGCGAGAATTGAAGGCAAGGTGAGGCAGAGAAGTAAAGAGCAAAGGGAACAAGGAAATACATTTCAACAAGAAGGAAGGCGTTCCAAGAAGCATCGTGTGCATGGCGATGGAAAACGCCACTATGGGTGGCAAGCAATAGTGAACTTGGGCGGCCAAGGGAGCAAAGGTAGGGGTGGTTAGGTAAAAAGGGTTTAAAGGTTAAGGAGATGTTAGGAAAGGGGGGGGGGGGAGTGTAACTTATAAGTTGGAGATAGACTGGGTAAGCAAAGGAAAAAATCTACCCCCAAAAAATGAAGAATTAGTGGTGGGTAAAGGAAGAGGGGGGGACAAAAGTGATTGACATCTCAAGGGTTACAATTTCAACTACTAAGTCATTCATTAAGGTATAGGGTTAAGGGGTGATTAGAGATGGGGTTAGATAGGGTTGTGATAGAAAAATTAACCTAAAGGGGTGTTTTTCAATAAAAAAGCCTTGTAAAACAAGGGGGGTAAAGTTAGCACATAGGAATGCCTAAAAGGGGAAAAAAGGTCCACGATGTGCCAAATACCTCGAGGAGGATTACCCAACTAGAAGGGTAAGTGCATAAAGGATGGTGGGTGTATGTGTGTACACCCTGATGTGTGTGTGGGGGGGGGGGGAAGATTTCGCACAAACATACGAAAGGCTGTGTGTGTGTGTGTGACATTAAAATGTGAAAGCCTCATTAATTTATTTATATTGAGGATATGGGATGATGTGTGTGTGTGTGTGTACATGGGAAAAGGGTTTGGTACAAGGGGTGGTTAAGTAGGTCTGCAACAAGTATAGGATTTAGGGAGTTAGGGGGGGTGATATAATAATAAGAATATATATATATATAAAATAAAAAGTATTACTTGAAGTAAATTATTTAGAAGACATATTTTACAAAATTAACGATTCTTAGGTTTTTCTTAATCAAAAAGTCCACTTCCAACATTATGAAATTTCCAACACTTAGTAAAACACCTTTGCATTAATAAGTATATCCACAAAAAGGAGGGCTGGAATAAAATGCAAACAAACCAAGAGTACAAATAGGGGGTAGGGGATTAAGGAAACATTAAATGTGGGGTTAGGGGAGTTAAAATGGGAAATTATTAGAAAAATACAAAGGAGAGGTTAGGGGAATTACAAGGGGGGTTTGGGAAAAAAAGGGTGAAGATGTGGGAGACAAATGGGGGTTTATTAAAGCACATAAGTGAGGGTAAGGGAAAATTGTGTCTATATATGTATGTGTGTGTGTGGGGGTGGGTGTGTGTGTGTGTGGGGGGGGGGGGGGGACGATAAAGAAAAAATAATTAATTAATAATTAGGTAGAGCATAAGGGAGGGGGGGAAAACTAAAATATTGAGTAATTGAATGTGTGTGTGTGTGTGTTGGCCAAAAACAAATCAATATGTTCGACATTAATGTGTGTGTGTGTGTGCACGAGTGAAAGTGAGATAATTTATTAAGCTAAATTTGTGTGTATGTGTGTGTGTCCTACCTCCATCCCAGAGGTAAGACCACATGGTGGGGAGTAAGCCCACCATGTGGAACTTACTCCCCACCTAATAGTAAATGCCAGAAAAATGGATCATTATGATAAGTGTCAAAAGTGATATAAATGTGATGCCATTCGTAGATGCATTATCCAGTTTTTGGAATCAATATTTCTGCACATAAAAAGTAATCATCAATAAACAAAGGGAAGGGACTCAAAATATCTCCAATGACAAAGATTTAACCATGCTTAAAATTATCCTATGATTATGAATTAATTGTATGGTACTAGCGCGACCAAAGGCTAGTTGGGAGATCAGTGTGTACGTTTAGATTTAATAATCCCATCAATAAATGAACCATACAATTAATTCAATCATTTGGATAATTATTTGAGAAATGGATTGACAAGTTTTATAAGAAAGCTAATGTTGAAGTAACTTTTGACAACATTGCAATCCAAAATAATTTTTCTTTATATTGAGTTTGCAAACTTAAGCAAAGAATTAGTACAAAAGTTTTGAGTCTGTTAGGTAGTCCAGGCTCCGAGGTCAGGGTCCACTTACGTGCCACCATCCAGACAAAACAATGTGTTGGAACATCATAGTTTTTGTGAGGGAAGACAAGTAATGCTTGTAAACCCCAGCTTGTTATTGCTTATACCACAGAGCAAGACACATATCAAGATTCAAAAATGATTTCACAAGATGGGGCATCAAAAATTAAATTTAACAAGGGAGGATCTTGCATCAATACAAAAGATAATTAGATTCTTTTCTTTTTTTTAAATTTACACAAGGGGGTATTCCACCTCCAGAAATATATTAATGGAATTTATTGTAAAATGGGGGGTGGTCCGCACCCAAAAAGCAAAAGAATAATGAATAATAAAATTTTTTTATTATTACTCATCAAAGGAAAAAACTTACATAACATTAGAAAGAGGATATATATATATGTGAATTATGGGTGTGCATGTGTGTGTAAAAAAATGATCGATTTACATGTAAAAAATGAATCTAATGAAAATAAAGCTGGCTATATATGAATGCAAAAAGTTAATGAACAAATTACTCTAGAAAAAGCAATTATTCATATAGGGAAATTTTATACATAAATAGTAAATTAATAAGGGAAAAATATAAATTTCCTCGACAAAACAACAAGAGACCACTAAATGTTTATAACTATGTATATCAATAAACATCTTATATATATATAAGACAGTTATGGATATACATATATGTGTGTGTGTGTCAATAACTGTCTTATATATATATATATATATATATATATATATATATATATATATATATATATATATATATATATCTTTATATATATGGAAAATATGTAAGAAAATAATACAACGTCTGTGCTCAACAGGTAACAGGATCTCGTACGCAAGAGAGAAAACAAGATAGTATGGAGAATAAAAAATTTGATTATTGTAGAACTGATACAATAGATGGCGTCGCCTCCCAACCGTGCGCTCTTGTGAAAGAAGCTTCAATGGCGTGTTGGAAACAGTAGAAGACAGAGGCTGGATGCTAAGGAATCAGGGTTGCTGTAGCCAATGATGAAATGGGCTTCATGGGCTTGCTCTTATATAGCCACTAGTCGTAGTCAGTTAGGCTCAATTGGGTGACCGACCCAGTCCGCCCAAAATAGTCCGAATAGGCCACCGACCATACGATAAAACCGGTGCGCAAAACAAAGCAACTAACCTACAGTCCCCGTTCGGCCCAGAGCCATCCGAGATCATCTGAGGCTCCAAACGGGCCCCGCAACCCGAGAGTGGGCTGCCCCAGGAAATGCTTCGTCTACCCTCAGTGGAGTCAGTCAAGGGATGCCTTCCCGCACTTGCATGTAGCCTAGTTGGCGGTGTGCCAACTCTATCTGAAGCCGTCCAGCCATCAGGCCACACATGGCCCCCATCTGGTGTCCAAACCAGGACCGGATAACCGAGCTACTCAAATGGCTTCTCCTCATATGGGAGGCTTACAAGTAGAGTTAGCTGGTTCCCGCATAGTTACACGAGAGTGGAGCATTGATATCTAACAAAATACATAAAACAAGAAACCTCAAGAGCCACAAGCAAGGGATTAAAGGCAATAAAGTGGAGAAAAATGATTTAAAGTGGGGCTTAAAGGGATTAACAATTCTATACAAGGGTTAAGTGATTATATATATATATATATATATATATATATATAATATAAACATTGAAATAAGCTTGGGTCAGTTTTATAACCCGAAAGCTTGACTGTAGTGTAGTATAAATGTGTTATATATATATATATATATACATGTATATACATATGTATATACATGTATATAATATATACATGGTATTATATACATACATGTATGTATATACATGTATACACACACACACACACACACGCACACACGCACACACACATATATATATATATACATATAAGTATAACATAATGCAATAAAGAATTACTAAAAGAAGCATGCATCGTAGCAAGCAACATAACCACGAGATCACAGTCAAAGGAACTGTCAAGGTGGGCAAAGTCAAAGAAAAGGCCACGAGGGAAGAGAGAAACATGGAGAAAAAGAAGAAGCAAGTAGATCTAGCAGTAGCTAGCTCCATCAGCAAGGCAACAAAAGTTGTAGGTGAGCTCCATAACCAACACGGCCCAAGAGAGGAGTTGCTTCTACTCCATCTATGATATAACTGCAAGAGAAGAGAGCTCAAGGAAGAGTCTCACAACCAGCACGAGAAGGGAGGGAGCAACCACCTAAGAAAGAGTAGGCAAGGAAAGCTCCCACATACACTAGAAACTCGAAAAAGCACAAGCTAATCCCGATGGTAGCTTGGAGCAATGAGGCAGAGGGAATTGCATTAGCACAAAGAAATTTTGTAGGTATGATCATGATAATCAATCCTCAGTGCAGTCAGCAAAGGAGCCACGCTACTGTAGTCAATTTCCATCACTGTGGAAGTAAGCTTGCTACTCGGGAAGGGGAGTTTTCTGAATGAACAATTGAGGGAAGGAACTACAAGAAGCTAGAGAAGACGAGAAATGGCACCTTTTAAACCCATCCTCACTTGTGAAAAACTCCATTGAAGAGTTGGCGAGACTAATAGATTGAGAGGAAAAACATGTAACTAAGTTAATGATGTGCCAAGAGGGTTAGAGAGGTGAAAAAGAGAATGCACACAAATCGAAAGAGAAGGGAGTCTTACAAAGACAAAGTCAAAGTGGAGAAAAGAGCCAGGCTAGAGGAATACCTATGAGAGAAGAGCAGATAATTTGCAAGGAGCCAAAAATGAGAGAGGCAACAATTTTATGGGAAAAATGCAACAACATGCGGAGCTCTATGTGAATGCCAGCACGTTGGGAATTACAACACCATGTAGAGGAATGCACGCCAAAACTTAGAGGTGTGAGGCAAGAGAATGATGACAAGAACCTTAGAGGGTGCGAAAAGAAGAGCAAAAAAGGGGACTTGGTCATCCAAGACTTAAAAAGGTATCATTATAGATTTTTGTGTAGCTTGCAAAATATGAAGGGCAAGAGGAGGACCAAGAGCATTGAAAGCCAACGTGGGAATTGAAGGCAAGGTGAGATAGAGAAGTAAAGAGAAAAGGGAACAAGGAAAGACATTTAAACAAGAAGGAAGGTGTTCCAAGAAGCATCGTGTGCATGGCGATGGAAAACACCACTATGGGTGACAAGCAATAGTGAACTTGGGCGGTCAAGGGAGCAAAGGTAGGGGTGGTTAGGTAAAAAGGGTTTAAAGGTTAAGGAGACATTAGGAAAGGGGTGGGTGGGGGGAGTATAACTTATAAGTTGGAGATAGACGGTGTAAGCAAAGGAAAAAATCCACCCAAAAAAAAAAAGAGGAATTAGTGGGTAAAGGAAGGGGGGGGACAAAAGTGATTGACATCTCAAGGGTTACAATTTCAACTACTAAGTCATTCATTAAGATATAGGGTTGAGGGGTGATTAGAGATGGGGTTAGATAGGGTTGTGATAGAAAAATTAACTTAAAGGGGTGTTTTTCAATAAAAAAAAGCCTTGTAAAACAAGGGGGGTAAAGTTAGCACATAGGAGTTAGTGCCTAAAAGGGAATAAAGGTCCACTATGTGCCAAATACCTCAAAAAGAATTACCCAACTAGGAGAGTAAGTGCGTAAAGGATGATGGGTGTATGTGCATATGCCTCGATGTGTGTGTGGGGGGGGGGAGATTTCACACAAACATACGAAAGGCATGTTGGGAGTGTGTGTGTGTGTGTCACATTAAAATGTGAAAGCCTCATTAATTTATTTATGTCGAGGATAGGGGACGATGTGTGTGTGTGTGTGTGTGTGTGGATCATGTGGTAAATGGAAATCTCTGGGATGGGATGGCCTTACAGTGGAATTTTTTTTTGCATACTGGGATCAGCTCAAGCCTATTTTGTTGCGTGTGATCAACCATGCCCAGGAATAACAACTTATGCTACTTTCTTGGAAAAAAGGGCTAGTAAAGCTTCTTCCCAAAAAGCAGATTTGTGAATCATTGGCTGATTGGAGACCCATTACTCTTATGCCTATCATTTATAAAATCATCACCAAAATGGTGGTTGATCGTATTAAAGGATACTTGCATGATGGTTTACATCTTGCACAATATGGTTTTGCTCCTCGCAGGCATATCACTGATAATATTGCAAATGCTTATGTTGGAATTGAGTATGCCAAATACACAGAGCAGGATGTTCTTTTACTACAAGTTGATATTGCCAAGGCTTTTGATACTGTTCAATGGGACTTCATCTCTCAGACAATGCATGCTTTGGGATTTGGGCCAAAATTGCAGCATATCATATGCTGGCTTTATAGTGACAGTCAAGCTGCTTGTATTCTTTCTACGGATATCTCTGAATCATGGACTCTTCGTTGCTCGGTGTGTGTCAAGGCTGTCCACTTAGTGCTCTCTTGTATGCTATAGCCATGCACCCCATGCTTCACTAGATGGATCATCTCATAGCTATGGATAAGCTACATGGTTTGGAAATTCATGACAGTAAACCATTGCTTACTCAAGCTTATGCAGATAATTCTTTTTTCACTCCTTGCAATATAGAGCAGGATCTTTTTGAGCTGATGCAAGCTCTTTCTTTATATGGTTTAGCTGCTAGGCTTCATGTCAATTTTTAGAAATCAAAATTTTTGCCTTTGCATTCCAAGGAATGGCACTCAACTCAATTGGTTCACCATCTTAGTTATCCTTTGAGTTGGACACTTCCTCCTCGTCAACAATCTAATTGGATATTTGCAGCTCTCAAGAAAAAGCTAGAGTATTGGAAATTTGCAACTTGGCCTCTGCATGTTCATCTTCGAATTGTGCAATCTATTCTGATGGCGTATATTCAATTCTACTTGCCTCTTATTATGTTCAGCAAGGCTGATCTTGCCTCTTTTATGTTTGAGGTGCTAGAAAGCTTTTGGTGTTCTCGTCATGGAAAAAAAAGCTTGTCTTTGCTTCAAGTATAGCAGCTTTGTTCTCCAAAGATGCATGGAGGTCTTAATATTCTCAATATCCATTTGCACATTCTTGCACATAAGGGGAAACTCATGCTATAGTTTTTGCAAGACTCTCAACCATGGGCTGCCATGATTCGTCATTTACTCTTGCATGTTGAATCTCCAGCATTTGGCCATTGGCAACTTTCCCAGTAGGAGTTTCTTTTTGGTTTCCTGATAGGCAAAATACCTGGCTGTCCTTTGGTTTCCCATTTGTCAATGGATTGGAAACATATCCTTTCCCATGGATTGGCATGGCAGTGGTTCCTTGTAGGGCAACTCTTTCAGAGCTGAAAGTATACATTGGTCTCTCCGTCAGCATGTTTTCTTGTGGAGAGCTTTGTTGGGTGTTCTTCCTCATGGATAGCTCTTGACACAACAACATATTACTTCCTCTATTTGTCGCATATATCTAACTCTGAGAGAGACTATGCCTCATCTCTTTTGGCATTGTCCTTCCTCTCGTGCTTTCTTGGACTTCCTTGGGTAGATTTTGAGAGCTCGGTTTTCTCAGCCTGCTTTTGGCAAGTTCTTCTGGCTCTTTGGTGTACATCCACCTAGACAGGAGTTTGATTTCTTTTTTGTTTGGGTTCGGTACTCTGGACTCTCTGGAAGGATTGCAACCATAGGGTCTTTGGTGATCCTGTTTTTTCCATTTTCTATTTCTTCAGACACTCTTTGCACAGCAATCACATTTTGATTGCCTGTAATCTCGTGTCTTTGATCATGATGTATATTTGTCCTACAATGTACATCTGGATACCCAGACAAGAGTTTGATTTCTTTTTTGTTTAGGTTCAGTACTCTGGACTCTCTAGAAGGTTCGCAACCATAGGGTCTTTGGTGATCCTATTTTTTCCATTTTCTCTTTCTTCAGACACTTTGCAGCAATCGCTTTTTGATTTCCTGCAATCTCGTGTCTTTAATCATGATGTATATTTGTCCTACAGTGAGATTTTCTCTTGATGTATTATAGCTTTCCTTTTCTAGGATAGCTTCTTTGTAATATATGACTAAAAGATTCCACCAAAAAAAAAAAGTGTACATGGAATAAGGGTTTGGTACAAGGGCTGGTTAAGTAGGTCTGCAAGTATAGGATTTAGTGGGTTAGGGGGCTGATATAACAACAAGAAAATAAATAAATAAGTATATATATATATACAATAAAAAGTATTACTTGAAGTAAATTATTTAGAAGGCATATTTTATAAATTTAATGATTCTTAGGTTTTTCTTAATCAAAAAGTCCCACTTCCAACATTATGAAATTTCCTAGCACTTAGTAAAACACCTTTGCATTAATAAGTATATCCACAAAAAGGAGGGTTGGAATAAAATGCAAACAAACCGAGAGTACAAATATGGGGCAGGGGATTAAGGAAACATTAAATGTGGGATTAGCAGAATTAAAATGGAAATTATTAGAAAAATACAAAGGAGAGGCTGGGGAATTACAAGGGGGTTTTGGAAAAAAAAGGGTGAAGACATGGGAGACGAATGGGGGTTTACTAAAGCACATAAATGAGGGTAAGGGAAAATTGTGTGTGCATGTGTGTGTGTGTGGGGTGTGTGTGTGTGTGGGAGGGGAGGATAAAGAAAAATTAATTCATTAATAATTAGGCAGAGCATAAGGGAGGGGGGAAAACTAAAATATTGAGTAATTGTGAATGCATGCATCTTTGTGTGTGTGTGTGTGTGTGTGTGTGTGTTGGCCAAAAACAAATCAATATGTTCGAAATTAATGTGTGTGTGCGCATGAGTGAAAGTGAGATAATTTATTAAGCTAAATTTGTGTGTGTGTGTGTGTGTGTGTGTGTGTGTAGAGAGAGAGAGAGAGAGAGAGAGAGAGAGAGAGTCAATCTCAAATGTATACATATTTACTATAGAAATAAATTTTGTATGTTGTACACACATACATACATACATACATACATACATACATACATATATATATATATATATAGAGAGAGAGAGAGAGAAAGAGAGAGAATTTGCTACTCATGGGGCTACATGAGGCATGGGACCTAACCAAGCAAATCATATTTGACATAGATATTTGAAGCTTGCCTCCATGGTTTTCAATCTCAAAGGTATACATATTTACTATATAAAAAGGAATTTTGTCTATTGTAACCCTAGATGAGTAGACCCATCTTGTTCCTCTTTATGCTCCACACCATTCTAACATCATATGAAGAAAGTAAAACTTGCTTGTGGCAAAGACAATAACATTTGCCTTTTCTTCTTACATGCACTAAGTGTTCCACATAGAGGACCATGAGTTTCCACTAGAAAAATGTGGGAAACACATGCTTATATACATTATTTTCTTTACAAAGAAGGCATTCCAATGCTTAGACTTTGATTTTACCTAAATACAATGTGCCGCTAGCACTTCCCAATATAGCTTATTGCGGTAAGAACAAAACATGGAGCACAAGGCCTCCCTTGCTTGGCATCAAAACACATGGCCTCGTGTACATAGCACTATCATAGATTCGTCACCCGATGTAGCTCTACTTGGCACGTGCCTTGGAACCAAAGAACATAAAAGTGGACACAATAGGCGTGGAAGAAATTGAATGCCTCGCAACACGTGTGCATGGCAAATGCAACAGCTAGACTTCTGCACAATGCATGCCACTATATTTTCCTTGCAATCATTAAACACGAGATCTTTCCATGCACACAAAGTTGACATTGCCTCATGCAAAAGCATGCTCTCTACAAATCTACTTTGCTTGCAAGAGCTGCACACAACATCGATGGATGACACATATTGCCAGCTTCTAGCACGGTTTGCGAGACACAAGGCCTTGATGTAGCCACATATTACAAATGCAATAATATCCTAAAGGGAAGAGCATTCTTCCATAAAGAAGGCGTGAGTGCTTGCTAAGAACATTATCACGCCACATTTTAGTGACATTGCCATAAACATAAGAACTCTTGTCAAGAGCTTCGAGTACATCTTCAGTCCAACCAACTTTTCAAGAAGCCCAACCCAAGCTCCATTTGGGTGCAAAACAATTTTACTACAAAGTATAAAAGGAACAAATTACATTAGCGTGTTCAGAGGCGTTATGTAAAACGAGCTCCATCGGCAACAGAGCATGGCTAGCTTGAGGGCTGGTTTTGCGAGAACGGCCACAGCCTCACATTCGACCCATCTTGTCCATAATCGTCGTTCGCTCGGAGCCTATCTTTTGCAAGTTCCCTCGCTTGTGCACCCTAAGACGAGTCGCCTGCTGAGTTGGCGCTTTGTTTCCTTCAAAGGTCTGATCGACGCTGGCCTAGAACGCTCTGCTCGCTTCCATGTGGGGCAGAGCTATGATTCTGAAGTTTGGAGTTCCAAAGGTGACCCTGATATTGATACCGGCACGAGCGAAAGTGTTGCGCGCGCTGATCAACCCGAAGCAGAGTCTTCTGAAGAGGATCGTTACATAGCTGTTCCGAAGGTCACCCTGTTCCCTGTGAATTCTTCATCAAAGGAAGAAATATGTTGCGTTGTTATTCATCAATTCAATATAGATTAGTTAATTTTCACGCTGCAGTTAATCTACAAGCCTCAAGTTGATCGAAACGGGAAACTATAAGAACATGGATTTAGCTAGTGAAGCAATGAAAACAATACAACGGATAGCCAGCCAAGAAGCAGGGGCCGGCAACTAGTCTGGGGGACTATACAACCAATGGCTTCCTCGATGTGTAAATATAGAGAAAATGCTTGTAGGTCAAACCTTGCAGAAACGCACCCGCCTCACGATTGGCTTCATGGAATCATCTGCACCTTGCACCTTGCTTCCAAATGGCTTACAAGTTAAATATTGACGAGGGTGGCAGCAGGACAAAGGTGCTGTCTCCCATCACCAAGTTGCATTGCACGACCTAGGGGTCCAAGTAGTGATGCTCCCAAACATATCCTTTCGCAAGAAACAATAACTCAAAAGAGGCTCCGAATCCTAGATCTCTTGGCTCATGGCTCGCTCCCAATCTACCAAATAGGCTTGGGAGATCATATTTATAGAAAAGGCATGCCTCTACTCTAGAAGCCAGGCAGTCATACCATGGCTGAATTTTGCTACCACCTCTAGACAATATGACGGAGTACGCCAAATCCTTTGGGGTGAGGGGCAGCTCCCTAGGCAATGTGCACGCAGCTGCAAAGAAGTAACAAGTACCACTAGGCCTTTTACAAAAGAAGTATGAGATCCTCCTTGGCTGGAGGCTACTCTACAAGCACTACTAGATCGTACTCAAAACCTTGGGCGGCACCTATTGCTTCAGGTAATGCCTCTCTCATTATTCCCTAGAGGGGGGCATTCTCATTTACAAGGGTTTGAACATGTGGGTGGTGTAGGAGAAAAAGGAAACCTGCTTTCTTCTCTCAAATTGCCCCATCCTAATGGCCAAAACCACTCTCTTGGATACCGTTGCCCTTCTCTCAAGGGACTCTCCTCCTAGAGGCATTGACTCCATTAGATGTACTCCTTCCTACCTAGGCTAGGATCGATAGCTAATATCTTGCCCGACAGTTCCACAACTTTGATCTCTCGTCACTCAAGGAAGTCCAAAATTATATTGTTGGACGTGATAGTTCAGAAGAGGGTTGTGAGAAGGACTCATACCTTAAAAAATGATATATTTCAATTACTTTCATGGCACTTGCAATCCTCGTTGGAAGCCCCTTTCGCCAAGCCTTTGGGGTGGTGGCCATTAATCTCGTCAATCCTGTCACGATCTGTGACGTATTCCTTTCTCTTTCTAGACTTATGGATGGTTTAATGAATGGACACTTGTGGAAGGGTATGCCCTTTCGACGGGACACTTGCCCTTTCGACGGGACACTTCCTAATGAGGCATAACCCTTCACAAGAGACATTCTAATGAAGAGACATTCCTATTGTAATGTACCCTTCTACCGTGGAAGAGCAGTCAGGAGAAGCTTTTGCAAGCCTGCAAAGCTCCTGGGAGAGCTTGGGAGGGATGGTAGGTTGGGGGAAGAGACATGCACACACATGCATGCCACTTGGCCCTTCATTAAAGCTCTAACCCCCATACCAAGGACAACGTTGGTTGTCCTTGGGCCCAACCTTTAGACCCCTTTTTAAAGCCTTTGCCTTGCCCCTAAGACCTAGTGGTGCACCTAGACTTTGCCCCTAGGAACTTCTAGGAAGTGTGCACTTCCTCTAGCCAATTCTTGACGACCAAACCAATACTACACTTACCCATGGTTAACCTTGGGTTAAGCGTGGGTTGAGTTACAAAGATACTTAACATCACTTTTGACGTCCCCGTGACAAGTTCGTTGTCCATCGTTGGAGAGACTTTTATCCCTCAGCTTCCACCTTCAGCCCCATTCCAAAGGCTCTCCCTCTCCTGGATATCCCTCTCTTCCGACAGCAGCTCCATACCCCCTTTGGATCTGTGGAATCTGCAGCTACACCCTATCCTCTTGAGAGCAGGAACACCCACTTTGGCATCACCTGTGTTACCTTCTTCAGGGCTCCTTCTGCCATATTTCCAAGGGTGGTTCAATCCTGCCTTCCTTGCCCCATTCACCATGAGAAATTTCAGGGAGCAGCCCAGAACTTCCTCAAGATATGGTACAAACTAGAGCACAATATTGTTGTGCTCTCCTCATAGGAACCTTAGACATGTCGAACTGCTCGTGTCCAGCCTCTCTAGTGGTTAGCGAATTGAATCCTAACAAGTCCCTTGAAGTGACTCTACTTCAAGATTCTTACAATAGCTCACACCCAGAGGATGATGCGGCGCTACCCGACGACTATGCGGATACGATTCCACCAGAGATAGAAAACGTTGAACTTTGTGCCCTCTACTATTTACGTCAAGCTTCAAAAACAAAAAGACCTGTCAGAAAATTACCAGAAGCCTACATTGGTCAACGGGATTGCCGAACAGTTGACCAGTGGCTCCCCAAAATGCACATGTATTTTGACACTGTGGACCTCACTGAAGGTGAGAAGATTGCATTGATTGCCTTCCTTTCCAAGGATACAACATTCTTTGTGGCAATGACGCTTAAAGGATGGTAAAATTATGCTAACTTGGGAACGTTTTGAACACGTGCTTTGTAAGCAGTTTATACCTGCCAATGCAGACTTCCAAGCACGCTCAAAACTTCAACAGTTGGAGCAAACTGGCTCCCTGTCTTCCTACATCACCCATTTCACCACATTGGTGCTGGAGATAAATGGTTTGACTGATGGTATTTTTGGACCATCGACAGCGAGAGACTCGACATCGACTCATCACGGAATTCCTTGTGCTTTGGCTGATTTGGACGATACCAAAGCTACTTGGAAATCTGATGAGAAGATGTGGAGAAGTACCCTGACATATTACAGCAACATTTAACATGATATTTTCTACACTGGTTCATTTTCTCTGCCAAGGTCTCATTTCGAGTGGGAGGGGATGCCACGATCTGTGATGTATTTCCTTTCCTTATATATTAGATCTATGGATGGTGGGATGAACGGACACTTGTGGAGGGTATGCCCTTTTCGATGGGAGACTTCCCTTGAGGCACAACCCTTTACAAGAGACATATTCATATGAAGAGGACTACAACTTGTATTATTGTAATGTACCCTCTCATCAAGGGTCACACCCTTCACAAGGGGTACACACCTCTTCATGCACATACCTTTTGGTTCATGTGTGGCTCTTCACCCTCTATATCAAAGAGGCCCAACTGTATGGATGACACACTCCAGACACTCAAGCAATACAACTATTCCTTGTTCTTTGATATCTTTAGTCTCCTTTCTGCTCCTAAGCACATTTCTAATAATATGAAATCTAGGATTTCTTACAGGGTAGAATAGGAAAACCCCAAAAGTTACTGAATATCCGCTAAAAGTCAGAGAAAATAGACAGGAGGATTGCTTCAATCCTTGGTGCATCCTCTAAAAGATGGATTCCGATTCAAAGAGGCCCAACTGTATGGATGACACACTCCAGACACTCAAGCAATACAACTATTCCTTGTTCTTTGATATCTTTAGTCTCCTTTCTGCTCCTAAGCACATTTCTAATAATATGAAATCTAGGATTTCTTACAGGGTAGAATAGGAAAACCCCAAAAGTTACTGAATATCCGCTAAAAGTCAGAGAAAATAGACAGGAGGATTGCTTCAATCCTTGGTGCATCCTCTAAAAGATGGATTCCGATTCAGATTGTCAAATTAGAATGCACTCCAAAGCCTTGCTCCAAGAGATTGCAACAAATAAAGGCTTCTGCCTATGTCAACTTCCAGGGCCAAAATGTAGCTCAGACCAGATTTTGAATCCAATGGCCACGATGGCAAGGCGATCAAATTGATGTAGAAAAAACTCAAATCTGATAACTTTGATGTTTGGGCCTGTTTGCAGGCTGAGACGTGGCATACAAATATTGGGGCACTTTTCTATGACCAAAATTTGCATAGAGGTGTATCACAGGCTCATGAACACATGCTTTAATTCTCAGACAAAAAGGACATGATTTTCCCACACTTTCGCACGATTTTTAGGCTCTGATACCAATGCAACAGGATTGGCCCTGGGCTAGCTAATGTTACTAGTTCGGCCTAGGACTGAACTATTCCCTTAGCAATACCTAACTAGATAACAGTAACTGGCAGAAACTGAACTGGAGAGAAATGCACAACCAGCTAGTCCAGGACAGCATAGTAAGAAATACCTTTATTAGTTCAAAAGAATGGAGGCCAGGGGCTGGACCTGCCAACAGGAACTTGTGAGTGATCTCCTTCTTAGAGTTCAGCTTGAGCAAGTACGTGGCTGTTAGAATCACATTAATGAAAGATGTATGATTAATGATATGTACAAATGAACTACAGCAGCCTATTTATAGTTCCAGGGCTGGTTGCAAATCCAAGATTGCTTATCCCTTTATAGTTCCAGGGCTGGTTGCAAATTACAAGATTGCTTATGGGATAGATCTCCCATTGCCACGTGGCAATAACTCAGCAGCCTATTAAAAGGACTATTAAAAGCCTACTAAGTAGCTAACTAAATAGCCTACAACTAGCCCCTTTGTTACACTAAACTTGAACCACCTGGTTCATCTTGGCATACCCCAACGTGAACTTGTTGCCATATATGGCACAAATAGTGATCATGCTCATACAGGCCTTTAAGAGAGAAAAAAGAAAAGAAAAGAAAAGAAGAGTCTATCAATGTCCATGGAAGACCAACACTATGGGACAGCAAAAAACCGTCTAGTACATCTGTTTTAGGGAGGGCACATGGCAGCTCCCAGGGAGTGCAAAAGCTCAGTATGGATCTTAGTGAAACTGATAAAGTCCACAAAACCGATACTACTTAATGCATCAACCCCACCACATTAGTGGCACCCTTTTGTATTGGATTTCAAGATTAAAATCCTGCATAAGCTTACACCATCTGAAACTCGGTAAAGGACACGAAGCAATCCCTCTGCTTCAAGTGCCACAAGGCGGGTCACATCACTAAGGACTGCAATTTCGTGGCCCCGAGAAAATCATGAACGGGGTGAATTGATATTGCGGAAGTTTCTATGCCAAGTATGTCTTCTGAAATTCCAAGCATCGATTTGTTTACTTTTGACATGATTTGTGATAGTGGTAATCTATTTTCCTTCCATGAGTATGTGCATATTGCGCTACCCTTCAATCTTGTGAAGGGAGGAGAAAAGGAACCCCTTACAAGTGGATCTTATCAGGAGTGGATGAGTTCATTGATACCGAGAAAGATAAAGAATTCAGAAGCAATGCTTGCTTTGGAGTGGATGAGCTGTTGTGCCTTGCCCATCGATGGGTTACATAAGTGGGAGTTCCTGTCACGGGGGCATTAAATTCTAAGTACTTTAATGTACTACAAGACCGTGACAACTTTGGTTTTAAAAGTCCAAGCGTGGGCTTAATAATGTGTAATTGAACGCGGCATGGTGCCTAGCACATAAGCGTAATTAATCCCTAGGCCCAAAGGCATTCCAAGGAATTAAAGAGTGGTTGTTGGGAAATGATGATGTGGCATTTTTAATGGGCCTCCTAGAGGGCCATGTACCTTCAGTTGCCCCCCTAGAGTTCCAGGTGGCTCTAGTGCCTTCTACATGCTCCTTTGCCATTCCTGGACCTTCTTGGGCGTTCTAAACTTCACATGTGTGGTTTTCTCTCTCATCTTCTCCCTTTGTTGAGATTTTGGACTGGTTTTTCAGCCTCCTTCAGCTGAATTCCGTTTTTCTTCATAACTCCTCACCCGTTTGGATTCCTCGACTTCTGTTTGGCCCGATGGCTTCCCCTTTGCCTCCCCTTCGTAGTGATATGCTTTTCCCTCCGTGCGTTTGGTAGAATGGGCAGAGCTGAGCACTTCTTTTGCTGGTCGAATTTGCAAAAGTGGCTTTTTCTGGACCTTTTTGCTTCTACCGCCTCCTGGGCCTCTCCTCTTGCAAAGCTACAGCTTTCTGTTGAATTTCGAGTGGTCCCATGCACTAATTGACTGGTTTTTCTCAGTTTTGGAGGACTTTCCGGCGATGAAACTTCTCCAAAACCTTCTCAATGCATTCCTCTCTGAAGCATGCTTCTTTTGAGCCCAAGAACTCCCACTTCTTTGCGACAGAAGTGCTTCTTTTTGCATTTTTCAGTGGAATTCTTGCTGGTCGGCTCTTGTAAATGCTCTTTCTTCACGCCTTTGCACTCCTCTTTGGCTGAGAATGCAATTGGGCATTGGCTACTATGTCCTCTTGGCGATTGAGGACTTGGTTCGAGTTTTCAGGGCTTGGTGAGTTGTGATTTTGTTGCTCCAATTTCTTTTTGCCATAAGCTATTCGTGTGCCGCCTCTTTCTTGGCTCACAGGTGCCCAGGCAGTGCTACATGAGTCATTCTTTGGTTGGGTACTTTGCTGATTTTATTTTGGAGCTTTGAAAAGCTTTGTGAATGCCATCTGGAAACCACTCAAAGAGAGTGCAGCTGGGGTGCAGTGTGATTGCATAGTGTGATTGCATCTGGACAGCCAATGGAATTGCACTCGGAAAAGAGAATGCCTTTGGGTTGAGCCTATGGGTCAAGTGCACTTATGTGATGGTGTTCTATGCTTGAAAGCCTTGTGAAGGCTTAGTGAATTGGGGCTGCGTGCTCAGTTGCAGGAAAGGTCTCCCAGATGCAACTTGTAATCATTTCATTGTGAAATATAAAGAAATACCGAAAGGAGCGCCACGGTGTTTGGGGCCAATCGGGTGCACTTGTCTATGTCTGTTGAGCAGGGGCATTCTAGCCTCCATCCCTTTTTCAGTGGTTTTGTTTGTGAACAAATGGGTAAATGCCAAATGGTGATCATGCAATGGTTAATGGTTGTGATATATGCTTTGTGAGCTGTAAATAAGTGTTGAAGTGATTAAAGGTTTAGTTCCACTGCCCTCTGAGTGATTAGAGGCCGGTTTCATTGGTTCCATTGCCGGGATACCACACACTCTTTCTCAAGGGGTGGGCCTCGGTAGTTTGGTGGAAGGATATCTTTGCTGCACTTTTTGACAGCTGAATATTACAACCATAAACATGGTGAGTACCCATGAGCAAGAGAGCTCCACAACTCCTCAAAGGAGAAGGCAGGAAAGCCTTAATGATCCAGCTAGTGTACAGCTGCAGGGAGCACAACAAATGCCTTTTGAGCAGGCCACACATGAAGCTACAACTGAGCTCAATGGTGATACTAGTTCTAGCAGTGAGTCAAATGACGCTACTATGTTGAATGCACAGCTTGCAAGTGCAGTGACTGCTTTGACTCAGCTGGCTCAAAATTTGGCTCAGATTGTGCAAACAAATGCCAAGAAGAAGAAGAAATCAAGAAAGCACAAGCACGGAAAGAGTGAGTACACACATGCATCAGCTTCTCATGGCGGACCACACACTCATGCATCAGTTTCTCATGAGGGACAGCCATAAAAAATGACTCAGAAAGTGACTTCCAAGAGAGAGGAATCACCCAAAAGAGCACTTGAGAAAGAGGTACAAAAAGTACAGCCAGTGCAACAGTATGAGCAGCCAGCACAAGGCCTTGGTTTGGGTACTTCTACTCCTCAAAATAATAATGTGCAGTCCATAAATGTGGCTCAACCACCTCAGCCATATTTGAGGCAGCAACCTGAATATTTTGGTACAGATTCTATCTTTGATGCTATGTTGATTTCACCGCCAATTGGGCATAGAAAGCAAGCCATGTATGACAATGTGGGAATGCAGCCAGGCATGCAAGCCACATCATATGCTCCCATGCCTAATGTTCAGCCAAGCATGGCTCTCCCTAGTGAAGGGAATGTTGCAAATATACAGCCATCTTTGGGACAGCCAATATCAAATGTATATAAGGATGGTGGTTCTCATGTCAAGTTTGATACATATAATGGAGTACAGGACAGGTACAAAGCCCTCACATTCCTTCAACAGTTTGATGCTGCATTTCTTGGGGGTTTATTTACAGAAGCATCCAAGATGAGGAAGGTTGCCACATTTTTGAAAGGCAATGCACTTAAGTGGTACACCAACCTTATGCTTCAAGGAGATGCATCTGCTACTTGGCTGGAATTTAAGCAAGTGTTCTCTTCTACTTAGCTTACTCCAACTTTTGAAGTTGAAGTACTTTCACACTGGCATGACTTGTCATACAAACTTTGCAAGAATCTTGATGATTACACCTAGAGGTTTTGGGATGTTTTGCTGCCATTGATCTCTTACAGGCATGTTTCTTTGAAAGAGCAAATAGAGAGGTACTGTTGTGGATTGCCTAGTGAGCTACGTGATTATTGCATCAAAACCAAGGTGGGTTCTATGACTCAATTAATTGAGAATGCAAGGACAGCATATGCATGGATGCAGGAGAAGAATTTGGGCTTTATGGACAGCAAGAAAGAAGACAACAAACGGGCTGCCAAACACCAGCATAAGGACATTAAATCTGAAAATAAAAATTATGGCAAACAACCGTTTCAAAAGGGAGGAAAAGCCCAATTCAAAGCTGGTCAAAGGCGTGGACAGCCTAATAAACAGCCCCGTACCAAGTTATCTGATGAAGAGAAAAAGTCACTCATGGAGCAAAACAAATGTTTTATATGCAAAGGAGAGGGACACCGCTCTTATGATTGCCCATTTAAGAAAAGAGACAGGTCAGATGATGATAAGAATGGTGATAAACAGGCTGATCGGAAGGGCACCGCTCTTATGATTGCCCATTCAAGAAAAGAGACAGGTCAGATGATGATAAGAATGGTGATAAACAGGCTGATCGGAAGGGCAAAATGCCTAAACCTTCCGCAGGACTTCTTCGAGATGTGATTGGGAGTTTGCCACATGCACATGATGAAGAGGAAATGAAAAAGACTGAGATGTGCAGAGCATGGGGAAAAATCAGAAATCAGAATTGTTTGTTTTTCTTTGATTCTGGGGCAAAGGCAAATTTCATAACTCCTGATATGGCAGGAAGGCTTGCCATCAAGCCTGAGGAAAAGTCCTGCGGAAGGTTTAGGCATTTTGCCCTTCCGATCAGCCTGTTTATCACCATTCTTATCATCATCTGACCTGTCTCTTTTCTTGAATGGGCAATCATAAGAGCGGTGCCCTTCCGATCAGCCTGTTTATCACCATTCTTATCATCATCTGACCTGTCTCTTTTCTTAAATGGGCAATCATAAGAGCGGTGTCCCTCTCCTTTGCATATAAAACATTTGTTTTGCTCCATGAGTGACTTTTTCTCTTCATCAGATAACTTGGTACGGGGCTGTTTATTAGGCTGTCCACGCCTTTGACCAGCTTTGAATTGGGCTTTTCCTCCCTTTTGAAACGGTTGTTTGCCATAATTTTTATTTTCAGATTTAATGTCCTTATGCTGGTGTTTGGCAGCCCGTTTGTTGTCTTCTTTCTTGCTGTCCATAAAGCCCAAATTCTTCTCCTGCATCCATGCATATGCTGTCCTTGCATTCTCAATTAATTGAGTCATATGTGTGATATGGCCAACCTTGAACTCAACACACCTGTCACTTCTATCATTGGCAAGTTGAGGATGCATATCCAGGGATATCAGGATGCATAGGACTTCTACATTATGCCTTTGCCAGAGTGTGATGCTTTGCTTGGGATGCCTTGGATGTACAGGGTGGGGGCTGATGTGCAGATGAGAAACAAGAAGATTTCTTTAACTCATAGAGGCAAAAATCATGTACTTGATGTAAAGTTGAAAGGGGAGTCCATCCCTATAGTTTCAGCTTCTTGTATTTCCAATGTAATAAAGCGTCATATTTCAGCGTACTTGATTTTTGTCAAAGAGGACAGCCAACCAGTTTAGGAAGGCTCTACTCTTTCTGCTTTAGATAGAGAAAGGGCTGCTTTTATTTCAGATTTTCAGGATTGTTTCTCAGATGCACTTCCTCAAGAATTACCTCCCAAGAGGCCCAAGGATCATCATATTGATATAATTCCAAGAAGCTCACCCCCTAATATACCTCCCTATTGTGTCAGTAAGGCACAACAGGAAGAGATAATGTCACAAGTGAAGGAACTCTTGGAAAAGGAATTAATTCAGCCAAGTAATTCTCCTTACTGTTTCCCTGTGTTGCTTGTGTAAAAGAAGGATGGCAGTTGGAGAATGTGTATTGATTATAGGGCTTTGAATAAAGTCACAATTAAGAACCGTTTTCCAATTCCACGCATTGATGATATATTGGATCGGTTGGAAGGTTCCTAAATGTTCAGTCGTATTGACCTTAAAAGTGGATACCATCAGATAAGGATACGGCGTGAAGATGTCTACAAGATTGCCTTCCGCACTTCATTTGGCTTATATGAGTTCCTTGTGATGCCTTTTGGTTTGAGTAATGCACCTGTCACTTTCAATAGAATGATGGACAGAATTTTTAGAGCACATAGAAAGTTTGTGGGCACTTTCTTCGATGACATCATTGTGTTCTATAAAAATGAGTAGGAGCACAGGAAACACCTCACTATTGTGTTTCAAGAGTTTAAAAGACACAAGCTATTAATAAACACCAAGAAAAGTGAGTTCTTTATGCATGAGATTCATTTTCTCGGTCATATAGTGTCAAAGGATGGAGTCAAGATGGATCCTGCAAAAGTTGAGGCCATAAGGAGTTGGCCAATTTTGAAAAATCTGCATGAAGTCAGAAGCTTTCTTGGGTTGTGTTCATACTATCGGAGGTTTATAAAGTACTTTGCAGAAATTGCTTCTCCCTTGCATGCTTTACAAAAGAAAGCTGTACCGTTTCAGTGGGGACCAAAGGAAAATGCAGCTTTTGAAGAGCTGAAGCAAAAGTTGTGTTCTGCACCCGTTATTATCTTGCCGGATCTTGCAAAACCCTTTGCTGTAACTTGTGATGCATGTGGGAACAGCATAGGAGGCACTTTGATGCAGGATTGCAGAGTGGTTGCATATGAGAGTAGAGTTCTCAAAGATGCTGAATTGTACTTGCAGACATACGAGAAGGAAATGTTAGCAGTGATACATGCTTTGACCACATGGAAACATTACCTTCTTGGAGCTGATTTTTATGTGCAGACAGATCATCAGTCACTTAGATATTTTCTCACGCAGAGAAAATTATCTGAAAAGCACATGAGATGGGCTAACTTCCTCTCAATGTTTCATTTTCAAATTGTACATGTGCCGGGTAACAAAAATGTCGTGGCTGATGCACTTTCCAGGAAACCACAGCCAGAAGCAGTCTCCAAGAAACCCAGTGTTTCAGCAGTGAGCATTGCTTACAACAATGTGTTAGATGTGATGAAAGATCAGTATGTTAATGATGCTGATTTTTCAACTATTTATGATCAGCTTTCTGATGGTCAAAGGCATGATCACTATATGTTGAAAGAGGGTTTCATTTTGATGCATGGACGACTCTGTGTCACTGATCAGATGCGACAGAAAGTCATAATGGAAAGTCATGCTCCTCCATATGCAGGACATAGGGGAATTACTGCAACAATTGCAGCAGTGTAGCAATACTTTTATTGGCCATCTTTGAGGAAAGATGTGGAAGAATATGTGAGAACATGCATGGTTTGTCAGAAAGTAAAGTTTGACAGGCAGAAGGCACCTGGGTTGTTACACCCTTTGCCAATTCCGGATAGACCATGGCAAAGCATAGCTATGGATTTTGTGTTTGATCTTCCACGTACTCCTACTGGACATGATGGATTGTGGACAATAATTTGCAGGTTTAGCAAACAAGCCCACTTTGTGCCAGTAAGAAAGAAAATTACAGCAGATCAAATGGCCAAATTGTTTTTGTAGCATGTCTTTAAGTATCATGGGATGCCTGAACCCATAATCAGTGATAGAGATCCGAGGATGACTAGCCTCTTTTGGAGAGGACTGTTTGAAAATATGGGCACTACGCTGAATTTTTCGTCATCTTTTCACCCTCAGTCTGATGGACAATCAGAGCAGGAAAACTCTACCATCTTGGATATGTTTAAATGCTATGTCTCAGACCACAAAAGCAAATGGGAGCATTATTTGCCTTTGCTGGAATATGCTTACAATAATACGGTGCACACATCCACAGGTAAAGCACCTTTTGAAATAGTGGAAGGTGCCAGGAAGATACCTCCCATTTTGCATACAGAAGAGAAAATCTTCGAAGCTGATCGTTTTGTGGAAAGCCTTGAAGAGGCTTACAAGAAGATCAAATATGCCTTGCAAAGAAGTCAGGACAAGCAGAAAAGAGCAGCAGATAAGCACCGCAGGGAATTGGTATTCACAGAAGGTGATTGGGTTTTGCTGCGTTTTTAGAAGGCAAGGCTGAAAAATAAGAAAGGCAAGGAAAGGTTGTACACAAAGCTGAACATGCGTTACTATGGTCCTTTCCAGGTTTCTGAAAAGATAAACGAGGTAGCTTACAGGCTGAAGTTGCCTCCGCATTGGAAGATACATAATGCCTTTCATGTGAGCTTATTAAAGCAATATCATGTAGATATTCCCGAGGATTTACCTGATGAGGTGCAGCCTGAAGTGGAAGAACAGGATGAACTTCTGGTCCCAGAGCAGATTCTGGCACACAGAGATAGAAAGCTCAAGGGTAAAGTTATCCGTTGCTACTTGGTAAAATTTCAAAATTACCCATCACTTGATGCGAAATGGATGGAGGAAGGTGAACTGGCAGATTCACCTGGGATATTGCAGCTTTACCTTGATGCTTTCCAATTAGAGCCGACTGCGGTTCGGGCTCCTACAAGTAGTTCAGCAGAGCGAGCGTCTGGAGCATTACCTGGTGTTCGAGAGGGGGGTAGCACCTCCACTCCCTTAGTACAGACGGGCTCACTGTGATTTCATGAGGTCGCTTGATGACACTATATGTTTCATCCGAGATACTGAGGTGACAGTATTTCTACTGTGAGACCTCATGATATTGATGCATCTTGACTATTGATCGCCGAGGATCACATAGATTTTGAGCAGTGTATATGGATGGATGCATGCCTCTCCTAGCCATATTTTCACTGTCTCTGTATACTATAGCTGCAGCTTTCTTGTATACTCTTTTATGCTATATTTCATGCTCGCCTCTGTGTTTTGGGGCAGCAAACTGTCGTTTGTTTGCAAAGTGGCTTTTTTTGGACCTTTTTGCTTCTACCGCCTCCTGGGCCTCTCCTCTTGCAAAGCTACAGCTTTCTGTTGAATTTTGAGTGGTCCCATGCGCTGGTTGACTGGTTTTTCTCAGTTTTGGAGGACTTTCCGGCGATGAAACTTCTCTCAATGCATCCCTCTCTGAAGCACGCTTCTTTTGAGCCCAAGAACTCCCACTTCTTCGCGATAGAAGTGCTTCTTTTTGCATTTTTCAGTGGAATTCTTGCTGGTCGGCTCTTGTAAATGCTCTTTCTTCATGCCTTTGCTCTCCTCTTTGGCTGAGAATGCAATTGGGCATTGGCTACTATGTCCTCTTGGCGATTGAGGACTTGGTTCGAGTTTTCAAGGCTTGGTGAGTTGTGATTTTGCTGCTCCAATTTCTTTTTGCCATAAGCTATTCGTGTGCCGCCTCTTTCTTGGCTCACAGGTGCCCAGGCAGTGCTACATGAGTCATTCTTTGGTTGGGTACTTTGCTGATTTTATTTTGGAGCTTTGAAAAGCTTTGTGAATGCCATCTGGAAACCACTCAAAGAGAGTGCAGCTGGGGTGCAGTGTGATTGCATCTGGACAGCCAATGGAATTGCACTCGGAAAAGAGAATGCCTTTGGGTTGAGCCTATGGGTCAAGTGCACTTATGTGATGGTGTTCTATGCTTGAAAGCCTTGTGAAGGCTTAGTGAATTGGGGCTGCGTGCTCAGTTGCAGGAAAGGTCTCCCAGATGCAACTTGTAATCATTTCATTGTGAAATATAAAGAAATACCGAAAGGGGCGCCACGGTGTTTGGGGCCAATCGGGTGCACTTGTCTATGTCTGTTGAGCAGGGGCATTCTAGCCTCCATCCCTTTTTCAGTGGTTTTGTTTGTGAACAAATGGGTAAATGCCAAATGGTGATCATGCAATGGTTAATGGTTGTGATATATGCTTTGTGAGCTGTAAATAAGTGTTGAAGTGATTAAAGGTTTAGTTCCACTGCCCTCTGAATGATTAGAGGCCGGTTTCAGTTCCTCTCCACTCTCCTTCACATTCACTTGTCTCTTCCCTCTTCATCCCTTGAAGGGAGCAAGAGTGCACATGCAAAGTGCAACTTGCACTTTGTTTTTTCACTTTCTCTTAGGAGGTGTGCAAGGAAGGCTACTGACATGCGGTAGAGGAGATCGTGCTTTTGGGAATTGTACTTGTGGTGGAGCTTCATTTTCAGCCTGATTGGGATGTGTATAAAGATCTCCTTTCTCTCTTCTATCTGTCTCTCTTGGTAAAAGATCGCTTCCAATTTTGTGTATTACATCCATGGCGAATTCTCACAATAGGTGGGATGTTATAGCAGCTAGTTTCTGCTATGCATGATGTTGTCGATGGTATTTTGTCTGTCTTTATGTTTCGAAACTGTGCTTTTTGATATTCTTTTACATCATGAGTTTGAGCATCCATCTCGTTATACATTGGCAAATCTGTAAGCCTGCAAAGATTGGATAGTCTGGCTATTGTTTAATTTGTTCTGATTTTGCGCCTTGTGTTTTTCACAAAGATTGTTTGCAGTTTGTTGAGGTACCGATGAAAGTATCTCTTCTTCTTCTCTGTTTGTGTTTACTCATCAACACAAACCTTGACCTTATTTGGGAAGGATGGAGATCCTGAGTGCAAGAGTAGCCAACATGCATTAGAAAGCATGTCACTTACAGGTAGAGGATGGTATTGTCATTATACTTGAAAGGGTTGATACGCACAAGTGGGAAAATTAACATCAGGTTTAAGCAATCTTCAATTTACATGCAACAGATGTGCATAAATTTGACCACATGATTATGATATGGTCTTTCCAGTGCTTGACTTCAACCTTGTGTTACTTTGGATGTTTGTCCTTCTCTGGCTACGAGGCAATTCCTTTCATCTAGCTTAGGTGATCCCATTCGCTTAACTGTTCTTGGGGCATTCCTACTACGTGATCTGCAGATTTGTGCCCTATATTTGCATAACAGTGGCGTTGCCAAGGCTGCAGAAGTGTTAGCAGCAGCGTCTAGCCTTTTGTCAGCCCTGTAGGCAGCACTTTGCTGCAGGTGTGTTGCCTTCACGTGTTGTTCTCTGTTGAAGTTGCAGGTTGCTGTATTTGCTTTTCCAGGTTAAACAGTTCATGTATTTGTGACACATAGGAAAGCTGGGTAGCTTAGATTTTTTCTGTATATGATCTGCATCTATTGATGGGCTCATGGAGGGAGGTGTTACAGTATATGTGGGTGCCCTTTGAAGCTCTGATATTTTGGGTAAGAACAAGTGACAGGTGGTGTATGTTTGACCAGTCAAACTTTCTTCATGTAAAAAACTGTGTATTCTGGGCAATGCAGTGTTCAATATATCACATTATACTTTTGCAGGACTGGTATGACATCTGTATCGGTTCCAATTTCTTTAGAATAGTCTGCTGCATTTTGTATGGCTGGTGGAGATCTTGTAGATCTTGAGTTATTGTTTGTATGTTTATTTTTGCAGGGGCAGCTGCAAAGTGGACTTTATCTTGTTGCAACTCCTATTGGCAACTTGGAGGATATAACTTTAAGGTAAGTTATTATTATGCTACTTGGATTTGTCGAGTTTGTGCTTTCTTGTGGGCTGTGTGGATCTACAAGTTTGCAGGGTGAATACAGTTGCCATGACTCCATGTCAGGGTCACCAGAAAACCCATTTCATGACCCTGAAACGTTTCGAAACGTTTTGCCGAAACAGGTAATTTATGGTGAAACTCAAAAATTAGGGTTTTGGGTAAAAATTTGTACGGGTGCCCGTAGCCTTATGGGTAATATTGTGCCTGCTGCTCATCAATTCCCGCCTACTCCTTGCTGCTTACTTGGTTGAGCTCTCTTTCTCTGCTCATCAATTCCCGCCTACTCCTTGCTGCTTACTTGGTTGAGCTCTCTTTGCTGCTCATCAATTCCCGCCTACTCCTTGCTGCTTACTTGGTTGAGCTCTCTTTCTCTGCTCATCAATTCCCGCCTACTCCTTGCTGCTTACTTGGTTGAGCTCTCTTTCTCTCCTTTGCTTGCCTCTCCACCCTCATCCCTTTCCTTGACTCTCCATTCCTTGGGCCTCATTTGGTATCCTTGGACGCTCTTGGAAACGTTTGCAGGCTGCAGCCCGGGCTGGCTGTTTTGGACTGTGGAAAGCCGGCCAGTCCTCCTCATTATCTTCTGATTATTTTACATATATTAATTACACTTGTTTCTAGGCAAAACTCTTCATATTGTGGTCCAGCTTTGTTCTTCAATAAAAAATGGGGTAGGATCTGAGTGCCAAGAAGGTCACAGTTCTGTTGCAAAACGACTAGAACACCAAAAAGGGCATACTGGCTGACTGACCTCCTAACCATGAGACCCATACAATGTTTCCTATTTTGCATTTCCCCCAGCTAATGATGGCATGGTAAGTCAATTGTATTTGAAAAGGCACATGACACGAAGTATGACGTGGGGTGATTTTGTATTCTCTTTATTTGCACCTGGCAATGTAGGCTTGCTTTTATTGGCCTGTCTTCTTAATGCATCTATTTGAATGGTCTTTGTTTGGTTTTCTAGGTGTGTCTAATTAAAAGGTCCTCATGGTCTTGTCTATTTCCATAAGCTGTATCCAATTATCCAAACAGCGTTCTAGATAGCCTTTATCAAGTCTTCTTATGTGTTTGGTATCTCGCCCAACATATAAATTACACATACTTCAAGTTTGGATGACCATTAATGATGGAATAGGGTTATACTTTAAGGCAGATGCTATTTCACTTGTGACATCTTTCTACTATAGAGCATTAGGATTGTAGTAAAAACCATTGTCGCGCCCTACTCTTTTAGAATCTTTGCTTTTTGAAAGAGAAAATAACTCTACTTTTTAAGGGGACTATAGCATGGAGATATGCGAATCGATAGTCCCATTGCATTGTATTCAACTTGAAATCCCAATTAGTGTAGTTGGAGTTCATCGTCTTGGTTTACAAAAATAGGGAGTGCACACAAAAGCAAAGGCATACATTGCAATGCAAAAAGCAACTAATCAAATTACTCGAAGAATTGATACAAGACTGATAACTGAACAAGGATCTTGAACCACCTCTATGTGTTGAAGCTGGTAAAGGTTGAAGTGGTCAAGGAGTTCCTTAGTAAGATCAAGGTGGTTTGGGACTAGCTAGATGTATACCAAGAACTTGGCAAGGCTTGTACGGAGCAAGCTACCTCGGAGCTACCAAGACTTTGTCACGGCATTGACAACGGGTTAGAGGAGCATCGTAATTATGTCTGAGGAACTCCGGTCATGGTCCTTGAGGAAGAGCTTCTGATGAAGATGTATGATGGCTCGGACACTGACAAGGCCCTCAATGCACAAGCAAAGGCAACGGCAGAGGAAACCTATGATCTCTATAAGAATAAGGAGGTCAAGTGCTTCTATAGCAACTATGCCAACTAAATAGAAAGAAAGCAATAGACAAGAAGGACGACAATGAGAATCCCAAGGATGAGACCAAGAACAATAGTAATGTCGTCATCGAAGAATTGTTCATCATCTTTAAGGAGATAACATTGATAGCTAGTGTGGTATCAACTAGAAGATGTTGGTACTCTGATAGTGGTGTCATTGATAGATGACTAACAAGAGTGAGCGGTATAGCTCACTCAGACCAGTGGATCCTAGATATTCAATCACAATTTGTGACAACTCAAAGTGTCTAGTGGAGGGAATAGCCAGTCTTCATTCCATCACTAAAAAAGGTGAGACTAAAGCACTTAAAGATTTGCTTTTATTTCCTAAAATCTACAAGAACCTTCTCTCCATTCTCGTTGTTACCAAGAGGGGAATGAAGTTAGAGTTTGATCATTAGGGTGTTAGGATCCTTGATGAGAAGAGGAAAGTCGAAGGACTTGGAGTGTCAGTCAAGGGTCTCTACAAGATCAATATAGTCAAAGTCACATAAGAAGGTTCTTGCATGATGGTCAAGAAAACATTGGTGTAGTGTCCAGTATAGAGACATGAGCCTTCAGAGTATTCACCCAATGGATAGTGAATGATAAAGAAGTCAAGGTCGAGCCATTGCATTTTCAGAAGCCGCTACAAAGGACACCTATGAGACTTCTTTGATGCACATGCAGACTCAACTCTACAAGAACCTTCTCTCCATTCTCGTTACCAAGAGTGGAATGAAGTTAGAGTTTGATCATTAGGGTGTTAGGATCCTTGATGAGAAGAGGAAGGTCGTTGGACTTGGAGTATCAGTTTATGGTCTCTACAAGATCAAGATAGTCAAAGCCACATCAGAAGGTTCTTGCATGATGGGCAAGAAAGCATTGGTTTAGTGTCCAGTAGAGAGACACGAGCCTTTAGAGTATTCACCCAATGGATAGTGAATGATAAAGAAGTAAAGGTCGAGCCATTGCATTTTCAGAAGCCGCTACAAAGGACACCTATGAGACTTCTTCAATGCACATGTAGACTACGGAGCTAGTACATAGGATATAACCCTAATTTCGGCATGTATCATAAAGTCCAAGTCAATTTGGTAGACTTTAACTTGATAGCCAAATACATTTAATGAAGTGGAGGAAGATCCAAATTGGGAGGAAGCTATGAAGGTTGATATGAAATCCATACCCTGAAATCATACTTGGGAGTAGCTAGCTTGCAAAGAGGAAGGTCATAGCACATGGGTCTTCAAAGTCAAGTACAATTCTGATGGCTTATGAGACGAGCACAACTTGATTAGTAGCCAAGGGATATGCTCAGGCATAAGAATTCGGATTGTCTGAAACTTTTGCTCTGATAGAAAGAATGAGTATCATCAAAGTAGTTCTTGCTATTGCTTCACATCATAGATAGCTAGTGCTTCACATCATAGATAGCTAGTGCTTCAAAGGGTCATGAAATTAGCCTTTCTAATGGAGACTTTAGGAAGAAGTTTATATATAATAGCCTTGACGGTTTCAGCTTCCAAGGAGCAGAAGGCACTCTATGGGCTGAAACAAGCCTTGAGGACATGGTGCACACACATTGATGAGTACTTCAAAGATATCAGATTCTTCGAAAGTACTTTGAAGTTCAAATGCCAAATTATACCTTCTCTGGGAAGGAGTAAAGAGAGTCCTCCTTATTTTGTATATTGATGATGTAATCTTCAGGAGGAGGAGATCAAAGAAATCCAAGGGCTCTTGAAGGAGTAGTTCAAGATTATGGATCTTGGATTTTGATGTCACTTTCTCGGAATCGAGGTGCATGAAGATGAGGATGGCATCTTTATCTCATAGAAGTACACCATAGAGGTTCCGGAGGTTTATCAGCTGAAAGAGTGTATACGTGCAGCAAGACCAATGGAGGTGAACGCAAGGCTGTCATGGGGGGAATAGTGGTACTTGAGAAAGATAGGAAGCTAGAAGAGGCTTGCTTTGTAAAGTGGGAAAAGTACTATTCCATTGGAAGAGAGATGGCATCGAGATCGATGTTCGACATTGCTTTGCAGCTCCACGATGGATGTTGTATGGGGAATGCATGCCTTTTTATGTAGAATACCTAGTGGAGCGTTTGTGCAAGGAGCCACACACTGTGGTAACCATTGCTGAGCTCGTGCTATGGGAGCTTCAAGCAGAAGATTCTCTCTCTGCCTTGAGAATAGAAGACATTTTTGATATGCAAAGCGGTATGGCTTAGATGGATGCTAGATGACGTGGGTTCTGGGTAGGATGATTTTCCATCCTTCACTATGACAATGAGGGTTGCGTAGCAATTGCAAAGAACCAAGTATTTTATGCTCGGACAAAGCATATGGAATTTCAATACTATTTTGTTTGACAGAGATCATCACCAAAGAGATTATTATCTTGTATTGTCTAGCCAAGGAGAACGCTTTAGATGTCTTTTTGAAGGCACTTAGTTGTGAGACTCACGCGTACATGTTCAAGCTTCTTAGCAGGAGCAATAGTCCATAATGTGGACACTGGCAAGGGGGTGTTGGAGGTCAATCCTCCACTCCCCATACTCTTCACCATAGCTTAGTTGCTCACTTGTACGGCCCCCAAATGAGGAGAATCCATGCACATGATAGCTTATGTGAAGTTGGGGTGCATGTTCATCATTGAGCAGCCATTCGTCATCAAGACTAGTGGGGCTGCATGTAGTAGAACAGCTTTAGGCTGTCCATGCTTGTTGACATGGCTCGTAGGTCACGTGGAACAGTATAGAATGAGTAGCAATCAATATGGTGTGCTGACTTAGCATATGGCCCACATAGACTATATGGATGTTGATGCAGCAGTAGCGTGTCAGGCACTGCGATGATCTGGACAATCCAGTGGTACAACTCCCATGTGGCAGTTCAGGTTGTGCTGACTTAGCATATGGCCCACATAGACTATATGGATGTTGATGCAGCAGTAGCGTGTCAGGCACTGCGATGATCTGGACAATCCAGTGGTACAACTCCCATGTTCAGGTCGCTAGGTTGGCTACAAGCCTGGATAAAGTTGGTTGTTGGTTGATTTTGGCCTAGGGTTGGGCCCATTGCATGGGTTCTACAAGTGAGAATTGCACTTTCAGTCTCCGTCACACACTCATAGGTCTTTTCAAGTGTGGCACATTGTTCCTTCACCTCCTGTCTTAGGAGTTGCGCAAGGAAGGATAGTGACATCCATTAGAGGAGAATGTGGTCTCCTATGATGGAGCTTCAGATTTCAGGCGGTTGGGTTGTGCTTATTTAGATCCACATTGTCTCTTCTATATATCTTTGATGTGTGAACTATTCTTATTTAACGGTTGCTTCCATTGTTGTGCATTACATGCATAGTCGACTATCTCACATGCCCCTTATAAAAGAAAGGTGCCCTCTTAACTATTGATTGGTAGGTTAATTAGCTTTTTACTTTTTCAAGTCCAATATTGTGGTGGAGGTTACTAGTTTAGCTGAAACTGTAGCCTCGTGGGTGTGCACTGTTTGATTGTAGGAGTGTGGCTTGGTATTCTGTGTGTGTCAGGCTGGGCCGGTGAACAGTGATAGCCAATGGGATCGGTTCAGGGTGTGCCCTGGTTGTAATTTTGCTATTACTTTTTCCTAAAGAAGAATTAAGAAATACCGCAAGGGGCGCCAAGTGTTTGGGGCCAATCGATGTCGTTGTATGATCATTGAGCACGGGCATTCTAGCCTCACCTGTATTTTCTTTTATGCTATTTGATGTGGTGTGTTTAATTGGGTGCTAAGTGGCTGTAATTTACGGCGTGATCAGAGATAGTTGAGGTTTACCGCCCTTTGGGGTTCCGAAGGCCGGTTACAATCCATTTATACAAAGTCTTTGTACTGAGTTTCTGTCGGCAGTCCAGAAGTGAAGGGCAAACTCAGCCATGACAAAGGCTAGCACTAAAGGAGAAGGCTAATCAAAATGTAGTCCAAAATCTCTTCATTCAAGCTACAACTGCTTGTGAAGTCTAAACGATTTCATTTTAGTCCATACACATACGCATGGTCCTATCATGATTTCCCGCATCATTCACCAACCTTGAGCACAGGTTATCTAATGCACAAGATAATTGCTAGGATACTAATACACAATCTATCTCGCTTTACACGTGTGCACACAAGTAGATAGAGGATACTTCTAGATCTAAAGATGACATAGGTAGAGGTACATTACAAAACCTGTCCCAAAACTCTAGCTAGGTATGCCACCACTATGAGCCTAGGCTCACAGCCTCACCATCTAGAATCTCCCTCACCGTAGGGCTAGCTACGAAATCCAAGGTTAGCCAAACATGTAACAAGATCCAATCTTAAGCATAAACCACGACACCCATAGGAGGCATTATAAATCATCAATCCGCCACTGCATCAAACTGGCAAACTGTGCATCCCAATTGCTAGAGCAAGGCATAGGCATAGGCATCCTTTGACCTCAACAACCTGGTATCAACTTGGGTTCACCCTCTGTAACTGGGTGATTGCAATAGACCCAAGGAATCTTGTAGAGAATCTCAAATAGAGAACTAGAAACAAAGACAAGGAAAGAGAAACTGGGCTGGAACTCCGGGATTGTGCGCCCACAGCACGGGCTGCAACCAAAAACACCTGCCCCACACTAGAACAGGTTCTCGTGGTATCCAGAACCCCGCCAAAGACCTCAAAACAGAGATTCGCAGCAAAAAACCCTAATTCGCAGCAACAAAAGTCTGCCTCGGGCTGCGTGCAAGTGCAAAACGCATGCAACAAGGTTTGTACAGGCTGTATGGCCCAACCGTACAGTCCGTACACAGTTCCTGCAGCCTGGAGAGATTTTGTACAATTTGTACGGACTGCATGTCAGTCTGTACAGCCTGAAAAATCCGTCGTACAGGAGGCCAACAGCAGGAAGGGCTCCAGCGATTTGCAGATGGTGCTCCCTGGCTTGGACTGCGTGCACAGGACTGGAAAGCAAGGGAACGATGGAAAACGACGACTAGATAGCAACCAGCAGCCTGGAGCAAACAAGAGAAGAAGGAGATGGCGAATTTTGGAACAGGCTCTAGAATTGGATGCCAGCTGCCCTAATAGGAGGGAGATGCTAAAATTGGAGCTGATGGGCTGCATGCGTGACACGTGGCACATTAATGCCCCTAACCCCGTATACCAAGGAAACGTTGGTTTCCTAGGGGTAACTTTTAAAGGCTCTAACCCCACTAACCAATGACAAACATTGGTACTATCTAGGGGCAACCTTTCGATCCTTTTTAACCCCTCTTCCCACATGAAACTTCGGGAATCTATCTGGGGGTAAACTTCCTAGCTCTGTCGCACCCCTCCGCGAGGTCAACGTGATGCCATGCCTTGATTCTAACAGTTAGGTCTAGCCAGTGTGTTAGATGTTAACACTAGGGTCTTTCAGGAACTGACTGCTCCTCTAGGCTAGTCCCCCATGGCCAAACTGGTTATAAACTTAGTCATAGATTATTTGCTGACAAAATTCACGTCCCCGTGACATAACCCCCACTTGAAACAGCAAACATAATGGTTTGCTGCTCCAAATTACAGCAAATAACAATGCAAGAAGTAGGGCATGAATAACCCATCCAATGATATACAACTGGCCATGAACATATGGTCTAGGAGAGCACGTGAATCCACCATCCATAAGTCTAGGCATAACCAACTGGAGTGACTACCACCAAGCGACCCTATGATACCCTATGAGCTGTCCGTATTGAGGAGGTGGAGGCATGAACCCCCTCGCGAGCACCAGGTACTGGCTCCAGACCGATGCTCAGCTGAACTTGTATGTCCCTCGACCGTAGTCGGCATAAGCTGGAATGCACCCAAATATAGCCTCACTAGCTTAGGTGATCACATCTGCTAGTTCACCTTCCTCCAACCACTTCACATCTAGCGCTGAATAATTCTTAAACATTACCAAGTAGCGACGTTGAATGCGATGCCGTACTTTCCTGTCAGAGTGTGCCAAAATCTGCTCAGGAACAAGTACCTCATCAAGCTCTTCAACCTCGGGCTGATCCTCATGGAGCATATCATCTGGCACTTCACCTTGAAAAGGTTTCAATAAACTAACATGAAAGGCATTATGAATGGTCTAGTGATCCGGTAGCTTCAACCTGTAATCTACATCATTTATGGATGCCAAAACTTGGAAAGGACCATAGTACCGCATCTTCAACTTTGTGTACACTTTATCCTTGCCTTTCATCTTCTTTAGTTGTGCTTTCTGAAAATGCAGCAGTACCCAATCTCCTTCTTTCATGATCATTTCACGGCGGTGCTTATTTGCTGCCCTTTTGTGCTTATCTTGGCTTTTCTGGAGGGCTGATTTGACCTTTTGATAGGCAACATCCAGACTTTCCACAAACCTGTCCGCTTCAAAAATCTTCTCCGTCGTATGCAAAATGGGTGGAACCTTGCATTCCCCGGCCACAATTTCAAAGGGTGCTTTTCTTGTGGAAGAATGCACCGTATTGTTGTATGCAAACTTGACAAGTGGCAAAAACTGCTCCCATTTTGATTGCTGATCTGAAACATAGCACTTGAGGAGATCTAGGGCAGTGGAATTCGCCTCTTCGGATTGCCCATCTGAATTTGGATGAAAAGAGGACGAAAAATTCAAAGATGTACCCATGTTTTCGAAAATACCTCTCCAGAAAAGACTAGTCATCCTGGGATCTCTGTCACTGACAATTGATTGAGGCATCCCATGATGTTTGAAGTTTGAACACATGTGACATAAAAAGTCTTGCCATTTGATCTACTGTAATCTTTTTCCTTACTGGAATGAAATGGGCTTGTTTACTGAATCTGCAAATTATATCCATATCCCAACATGTCCACTGGATGTACAAGGCAAATCAAATATGAAATCCATGGCAATACTCTTCCAGGGCCTATCTGGAATAGGCAAAGGATGCAACAGCCCCGTTGGCTTTTGCCTATCATATTTCACTTCCTGGCAAGTGATACATGTCCTGACATAGGCACCCACATCCTTTTTCAACGTAGGCCAGTAAAAATAATGTTCCACAGCCTTAGCTGTAGCCTCAATACCTCTATGACCAGCGTATGGCGGAGCATGACTTTCTGTGAGAACCTTATTCCTAAGTTGCATGGTGACGCAGAGTCTCCCATGCATCATCATAAAACCATTCTTGAGGGCATAATGGTCATGCTTCTGCCCAGCCACAAGCTGTTCATGTACCCATGAAAATCAGTACTGATCTACCATGTCATCCAATTCATTGTGATATGAAATGGTCATTGTTGAAACTAGAGGCTTTCTAGACACTGCATCTGGATGTGGCCTCCTCGAAAGAGCATTTGCGACCACATTTTTATTGCCCGGCACATGCACAATCTGAAAATGGAACATAGAAAGAAAATTGGCCCACCGCATGTGCTTCTCGGACAGCTTCCTCTAAGTGAGGAAGTACCTCAGGGACTGATGGTTTGTCTGCACATAGAAATCAGCACCCAAAAGATAGTGCTTCCATGTGGTAAGTGCATGAATAACAGCCAACATCTCTTGTTCATAAACCTTCATGTGGTAAGTGCATGAATAACAACCAACATTTCCTGTTCATAAACGTGCATGTGGTACTATGTATCACTGAGAACCCTGCTCTCATATGCCACAACTCTTCCATTCTGCATAAGCACACCCCCAATGCTATGTCCACAAGCATCACAATGGACAACAAATGGTTTTTGTAGCTTTGGTAGAATAATCACGGGGTCTGAGCATAACTTCTCTTTGAGCTCCTCAAAGGCTGCAATTTCCCGATCCTTCCATCTGAAGATGACCCCTTTCTTTTGTAAGGCATACAAAGGTGATGCTATCTCAGCAAAATAACGGATAAACCGCTTGTAGTGCGAGCATAAGCCAAGAAAGCTTCGTACTTCATGGATATTCCTCAAAGGTGGCCAATTTCTGATGGCTTCTACCTTAGCAAGATCCATCCTCACTCCATCTGCTAAGATAATGTGGCCTAAGAAGTGAATTTTAGCCATGGCATTTATAAACCAGCTTGTGCTTGCGCAGCTATTCGAAAACTGCGGCCAAATGCTTCTCATGCTCTGCTTCACTCTTGGAGTACACAATGATATCATCAAAAAATGTGCCAACATAATCCCGATGATTTCGGAAAATCCTGTCCATCATCCTGTCTCCGCCTATTCTCTTTCTCCCGCAGCCCTCCATGGCATTCTTCCCCCTTCCCCATTTACCTTCCCTACAAGAGGCACCAGGCTGCACCAACTCGTCATGCGTAGCCTGGCCTATATTGTATTCCAACTTGTCTCGTCTTTAGTGCTTATGCCCATGCTTTAGTAGTCTTTTTGCTGCTCTGATCATGCTTCTACTGTCTGCGGTCATGAGTTTTCTTCCTCCATCTAGACGTATTCATCTTCGAAGAGCAAATCTTCATCCTCATTTTTTGGGCCAATCTCATCTCAAAGGGCATGAATGCTCATGTGGCAAATGTAGAATGAGAGCGGCTTAGGGGCTCATTTTAAAGTCGTCCATGCCTATTGGTCAATTGGTATCATGACCAAGTTCGTCAATTGCCAACATGTTATGTTGACCTAAAAGTCAGCATGCTGGGTCTTTTTCAAAAAGTCAACATTGGATTTCTTGTTCTATTTGGTCGTCACTTTTATCGCTTCAGTGTTTGGAATGTACTAATGTAAACTCAAAGGCTTGGACCTGTTTTCTCTCTATGGTCAGCTTGGGAAGAGCTTGTAGGTATAATTTGGAAGACTTTGAAACGGAAAAGAAGGGTCTCTGTTGAGGACTCCATATAGTTAACTCATTGTATCTTGGGATGCTGTTGTAAACAAGGGATCCTCTAAGGGAAAACTTTACAATTTGATCAGCTGATCATTACTTTGAGTTCTCCTTTTGTGTCATACACTCCTCTAAGAATAGGCATAGTTCTCCTTTTCTGCCTTTGTACAACTAAGGAGTCTTTTATCACTCAATGTAGTAATTTGATCACTTTACCAATACACAAGAGGTATAATCCAAGAAAAATAATGAACACAATCTTAGATATGAAGTCTTTTATCTACGGTGTATCGGCCTTAGGTATGTTTAGAATGATTGAACATAAGCTGAAAACAAAAAGTGGGGTGTTGAAAAGCCCGTTTTTCTTTTAATTTCAAAAGGGAGTTTGATTGAGTAAGTTAGGAATGTAATTTTGCATCTTTGTAGGAAGTGGTACATAAGTGCAAGGGGTTCATTTTGTTTTTTATGTTTTATTCATTCTGTAAATTCTTTCTTTCATTCCTACATGAGAGAGAGAGAGAGAGAGAGACAGAGAGAGAGAGAGATTTTATTCCTGTTTTTTTCTTGATTTGCTTGTTTATTTTAACTTAGTCACCTTCGTCCTTTCTTATTTATTTCTTATTTTCTCTCTTTTGTTTATTTGATGTATTTTAGTAAGCACTAGATTTGCCCAAGAGACTCCGCGGGTCTTTAGAAATCCAGTATAGCTGCTTATGCTCGGGCACTGATGATGACATAATAGTTGCTTTGCTTGCTAAGTATGTCTTCCTTTTGTTTTTCAAAAAATTTTGTTACCGCTTTTTTCTTCTCTTTCGTTTTCTCTTTTATTTTCTGTGTAGACCTTTGGAATTTAGAACAACAAAATTTCTAAATTTATACGATTAGATATATTCTAGTCTTACAAAGGTATATATATAGTTTGCTTCTTTGGGCTTTGATGAAGGATCAACAGTGCAATGGCTGTGGCAATTTAATCCTGGTTAACTTCATGACAGTGTGGAAAGCTTGTACCTGGGATATTGCAATATTCATTTCCCTCTCCCTATGTTTATTTTTAATGAAAACCTGTCTCTACTTCTTGAGTGTATGGGGCTTGGTGGGCGCATTACAGTTGATGTTCCAGGGACTAGCTCTCTTTTCTGTAAAGTAGCTGAATTCAACTGTGATTGAGAGTGGTAAAATCAGCATTTCTGCAGACTAGAGATGTGGGTGGTCCACGTTTTCTATTCGAACTTAATTCCTCAAATACCAATGTGGAGGTGAGATAATTGCTGGTAAGGCCTCTCTGAATATGAGTATAGCTGCTAAATGTGATCTCTGGCCTAAACCAAGGTAATGATAACTCTTCCAGGCTCACTCAGAGAGTGATTCCTCGCATACAGTTACTGTCTGGCACCGTAGATCTCTTTCGGATTGGTTGGGACTTGAAGCCAAAGAAAACGGTTTCGGCTTGCACATAGATTCTTGCAGATTCATTGGGATCTGAATCTGAAGATTGCACCTAGATTTGAAGGCTGAGTAACTTGTTTGGTCTTGCACCCTATTATCATTTATGTAATATGTTGTCAGGGCTCATTATTAGGACTTGAATATGCCTCAAAGTCACATTTAAGATGTCAGGGATGTAGGACTCAACCCACGTCCAAATTGTCTTTTAGATGCCATGGAAGTTTTGTTGGGGATGCTGATGAGCTCCTGCGGTTCTCAAACTTCCAGCGTCCTCTTTGTGAAATTGATGAACTATGTTGTAGCCTTGAATGGAGTTGTACACATTAGCAAAGGTTTTCCCCAAACACCCTAGTTTCTCTTCTCCCAAATGATTGTTGATATTTGCTTTCTCCTAGCAGGAGTTGTCAGTGGCTTTACCTTTCTCTCTAAATAGGGAAAAACCACTTTGTGCTTTGTATGCAGGGCTTTACGAGTGTTGAAGTCTGCAGATCTGATACTGACTGAGGATACACGACATTCTGCAAAGCTATTACAACACTATGACATTCACACACCCACTGTGGGTTATCAATAACCTCCTTTGTGTAGGGTAATATTTGACTTCCCCATGATAGCATCGTTTTGAGTGCACCCTTGATAAGTAGTTTAGTTTATTTTTATCTGTCTGAAGCCCTTGAGACTTTACTTATTTTTGCTCTTGTTTCTTTGATGGACAAAATGATTTTTATCGTATCTCTGATTAAACCAGCAAAGACTTGCAGGTAAGTTACCACAAATTTAATGAGACGAGGAGGACGAAGTTTGCTCTCGAACGCCTTCAGCATGGTGGAGCTCTAGCTCTCATAAGTGATGCTGGCATGCCGGGTATTAGTGACCCTGGTGCTGAGCTTGTAAGCTTTTCATCTGGAGCTTGTTTTTGGCAGTACAGATGGACCGAGTCGTAATGCAAAATTGTGTGTGAAAGGGAAGAATTATTCATCTTTGATCGCTATCCTTTGTTTTCAGGTCATGACCTGTGTAGACGCCAAAATTTGTGTTTTTCCTATCCCAGGACCATCGGCAGTTATTGCAGCTCTTGTTGCAGCTGGCTTGCCAACAACTGAGTTTTCATTTGGTATCTTTTCTTCTTCGCATGGATTGATGAATTCTTCCTGGAACTAAGTTGCCCATGTCTTCTTCAATCTTGGTTTCTTAGTTGCTTGTGCCATCAAACACCTTCACAGTGTTTCTTGGGAAAGAAGACAATGGACATTCCTTTTTTGCAGTTGGATTTCTACCTGCACAAGAAAGCCAGAGGAGAAACAGGTTGACAGTTGCCTCCAGTGAGTCTGCCACACAGGTCCTTTATGTGCCTCCTCACAAACTTTGTCGAGTCCTGGAGGACTGCTTAGCTGCTTTTGGCTCTTCTAGGTGAAGAAGCATTCATGATTGAATATCCTTTTCCTTTTTCTTTCTTTTTACATTTGTCTCTTTCAATATATGTACTTGTCAACTTAAGATTTCCTTGTTAAAGAAACGAAGAAGAGATATCCATTATTGTGGTATGAAATTCCCAGACTAGTTCACTTATATAATGTGTCCCGGGGGAAGGGCTTACGGATTGTACAGCATGAGAGTTGTATGTCGCTAAACATTCACGGAGGCCATTCTGGAGCCCACCAATTTGTTGTATGATATGACTAGTCTCTTTTCTTATTGAGTGGGCTTGTATGCAGGCGTTGCGTGGTAGCAAGAGAAATGACAAAAATCCATGAAGAGGTGCTATGATCCAGCATGGCTTTTCGATTCTAAATTTTTATCTATGCAAATTGGAACTAAAGCTCTGTTTTCACAGTTCTGGCGTGGCACATTAGAAGAGGCAATTGCTGAATTCTCAAGTCGCAATCCACGTGGAGAAATCACACTGGTCATAGAAGGCTTCCAGCCAAGTGACGTGCGAGGACCAACGGATGAAGAGCTTCTGCTGGAACTAGAGACTGCCTTGGCAAATGGCATTAGTGCCTCAGAGGTTTATTAGATATACTTTGCTGAACTTAAAGTCATGTTTTTTAGCCACAGTTAAATGAATTGTTCTTTTCCAAGACATCCACAAGAGCTCTAGAAACTTGCTTGGTTTCACACAGCCTTTTTGATGCTTGTGCAACTTTGATCGTGCTCTTGCAGGCAGCCAAATTGGTAGCACAGAAGGTGTCTGCAAAGAAAAAAAGGGTCTATGAGCTCATGTTGAAATTAGCAGGAAAGGCATAATGAAGAACATCTGTGAAGAAGCCAGTCAACGCTGTTTTGAAACATGTTGGATATATCTAGTTCATACAGTGCTGGATTGGTTGAGAGGACTTGTAAATAGTCTTTCAAACTAACAGGTGGTCAGTACATGATGTTTTTCAAGACCATACCATTGCATGGAAAGCATCTCAATATTGGTGCAAACAAATGTGACAGCATTTGGACACATACCTGTAAAGGATAATCTATTGGTTTGAAGTATGATTAGGTGTTGATGCTTTACTTGTGTGCTTTTGTAATTAAAGAAGCTCAAATCTCTCTACATGCTATAGATTCTTTACTCTTATTCCCTTACATTAGCCTGTTGTGAGGAATGTTGATAAGCAAGAAATATTCAAAGTCATTACATGAAGTAGTTTTTTACATGGTTCTAAATGGATCTTTTGCAACCTTCAGAATGATCTTTGAAACAGACGAACTGAAATTCAAGTAAATTTTTCGAGGTAAATGTCTCCCGTTTTTGTAGTAAAAATCATTGGCATATGTCTCTACTACAAATGGCTTACTAGGTCTATCATGGCCAGCAATGGTGTTCAATATGTTTAATTCATTTTTTATGAAGAATTCAGGGAGGTCCATGGTGGCATTTAGAGTTAGTGCACCTCCAATTTACAAACTTTCTAGCATTGCTTAGTTTGTAAAAATTAGGATTGAAGAGAGGGAATCCCTTAATGTTAAGAAAATGCCCTTCAATTCATGTAACCTCTAGCAAGTATACACTTCACAACTACAAATAATTGAGGCTAAGTGGGATTGATCTGATTCATTATGATGCCCACGTGACAAGGCCTCCAAGTGGAGCATGTCATGATATCTTGTGTACATGAGGTTTCCAACCCTAGATGTTAGAGATGATAATTATGTAATGAACAGATGCTTAATACAACACCCAAGTCAGTCTAATTTATACTTTAATGCTATATAGTTCATTACGCTATTGGTTGCATAATGGCCATGGCAACCTCTTAGTATGCATGTAGAAATTCCAATGCATGCTACATGAACTAATGCATACTAGTGCTAATCAAAGTCAATCAAATGGAATACTTTGGTACTCAAATGGTGACTTTGGAATATGGCCCACATCAGTGAGGTTGCTTGTAGGATGCCTTGGATTTTTGTACAAATGCATGGGATTGCAAGAAAACATTGGAACCTCATTACTAAAGATGGACACCTACTCATAGCCTTTTAGCAATCATGAGTAGAGAAGAGTCATCTCTACAAAGGGAGTTGATGGATTGCAATAGCACCAATGATTTGGGATTTTGAAGCTCAAGATGAGCTTGGCTAGGCAAGAGTCACCAAATGTTGGAAAAATCTTGAGTCGAGAGAAGAGTAAGTTAAATTTGAGTGGAAAACATAACTTTTTCCTTGACCTTGGAGTGCATTTCATTTGGAGTGGCACCTTGGAGCTTGTGGGGAGTGATTACCTATATATTGGGGACAGAAGATTGAACGACATCCTAGCCAAAAACATAGGACCTTTCTTTTATTCATTGTTTAATACCATAAAAAACAACTTAAGATAGTCTCAAATAGACTCAAACATGAGAGATTGTATGTGAGAGAATCCAACTGTCTATTTATTTTGGATGCATTATATCTAGTAAAGATTCTATAGTGGTCTATGTCAATGGTGGTGAGACAACATTGATTAGGATTTATATCTCTCCTTGACCATTTGCCCAGTGACCGACTTACTTATGAACATCAAGAACAAGTGCAACAACATATTAGAGGAATAAACAGCTGAATAGCATTTAAGCATATGGTGACCATAACTTGACTAGAGGGATTGTCCACATCATGTATATTCATGACTTATCATTCTTTACAATCGATCCTAAATTCTAGGTAGGTCCTAGGACTAACAAACAACCATTGGTGGAAGATGTAAAGCCCACCTTAGCATACAAAGGGTCATTTTGGCTCTTATCAAGCATCATTTGAGCTCAATAAATTGTGTTTCAATTACCATTTACTATAAGGTTGTCCTCTTGATAGGGTCCTTAGTGGGTCTTTAGGGGTCTTCACCTTGTAGTTGCTCATTCATCATGTAGTGCAACTCTTATTTGAGGTCATTCTTGTATGATGAGAGAAGTTTGGCTGCTTTGGACTGTAAGGGAGGTGATGGAGAGGAGATAACACATCATTTAGTATCAAAGACTAGCTAGGGAGGGAAGATTCATAGGTCCCCTTATCTCATCCAATATAAACATCATTCTACTCCTCTTGAGGCCACTCTAACTCCTTCATTCCACCCTTGAGGTGTTTTTTTATATTCAAACGGCCCCCAAGAAAAGAGTGTCCAAGATGGAGCTTGATATCAAGGAAATCAATGTTGATGAAGCATCCATCTAAATTTAAGTTGAAGATGGGCATTTAGCTCTCCAACAACAAGTCTCTTGCCTTAAGAAGGAGATGGGTGAACAGGTGGACTAGCTAGCTCACTCTTTGGAAACCCAATTACAAGAGGGACTAGAAAAAATTCACGTGAAACTCAACTCTCATGCTCTCCCTTTCTCATGAAGTACCAAATGGATCAAGCAATGGTGGAGTTGACATTCTCAACAAAGGCAATGGCAACTCTTTACTACAAGGAGGATACTCTCATCTTGGAGGCTCCCATTGAACTTCTCAAGGAACTAGCTTGGCCAAGTTCTTCAAAGTTAATAAAGCCTTGCACTATACTGCACCTTGAACCTCGATAAGTTGGATCAAAGGGAGAAGAGGCTCTCTCTCTACTTCAAGTCTTGACCTTTTGTTGAGGTAGACAAGCTATACCTTAGCTCCATTAAGCTCACCAAGGGATCCACCCAATGGTGTTGCCATGTTCAAAGCAAGATTTGAATAGGTCTTCATCCTCCTATCATGGGAGGCAATGGTTGAAGCTATGAACATGAAATGTATACCTTTGCGGTACAAGTGTAAGCACTCCATAAATTTTTAATACAAGGGGTGGGAAACTCATTTAATTATTATTTTTATACAAGGGGTGGGCAACTCCTTTTGAAGAAAAGGGTGGAAGACTCTAAGGAAAGCCTCATCATCAAGCATGTGGGAGGTCCATTTCTCACATTCACAAAGAAAAGGATTTATTGTCTTCCAAGGCTTTGAATGAAGGTTGCTTGATGGTAAAAAGAGTAGCAAGGAAGTTGGGTCCTAAATTTGACCATTCTTGCAAGTCCTATCCCTCAAGCTCTTCCAAGATGCAGAAAAGATATAAAATACTTTCCTCAAATTGGAGGTGACTCCAACAATTGGTGACCCCATGCGGAGTAAGAGAAATTTTTTTTGCACTCACAAAGAAAAGGTAGGACACTTTGAGAAAGAATGGAAGATAAAATATCATTATCTAGATCAATATCAAGTTAATACTCGTCTCGAATAGATGACTCAAGCTTAACATGTCCATAGATTTTCTCCTCCAATTGATCTTCCTTCATATTTAAGCGAGGCATTCTCCATCACTAGAGGACAAGTCAAGCAAACATTGGTGACCATCATCTTTGACAATGGAAGTCAAAAGAACTTAATCTTGTCAAACTTGGTAAAGATTTTTGATGGACAACAAAAAGTACAACAATGGAGATGATAAAAAATATTGGGTAAGTTTTGCTATCTCAACTTTTCAAGATAAATCTTTGTTTGACATGGTTGAAATGGATTATAGGGACTTGCTTTTGGGCATGCCCTATTAGTATTATCGATAGATCGGCCATCTATGTGGCCAAAGAGAATGTATACAAATTTGGTCAAGGATGGACATAGCTATTCCTTGCAACATGTTCTGTCCACAATTTTCTTAATTTAGCCTATCAATGTTACAAGCTCATGAAGAGGGTTGGTCATTTCTCTATCATCTGTTCAAGGATGCACGTAGCTATTCCTTGCAATTTGCAACATGTCCTGTCCACAATTTTCTTATTTTATCCCGATTCCCATCAATGCCAGAAGCTCATGAAGAGGGTTGGTTATTTCTCCATCATCTTTCTTAGAGAAGACCCTCGATTTGAAACGCTAACTTAGAAATTTTATCTTGAGAGAAGGAGCCTCTGTCCTCATTGTTGCCACTTTGGGCCTTCTCTTGATCTTGCTTGTTGTGTTTCTTAGACACCTGTACACTGCCCTTCTCCTCAGGTCATTGGTCACTCCCTCCTTCCTCACCACTATTAGCACTAGATGGCCCTACTCCACCACCCATGTGGGGATGGTGTTCGCCTGCTATACTTCACCCAAAGTGAGCCGATGGTGCAGTATGCACAAGTGAGGTGCAAGCTTATATATAGTGTGCTTAGCCCCTTAAGCTGTGTTTTAAAAGTCCTATCAAAGGTAGATAAATGATCTACCTAATCATCATAGAAGATCGTGATGATCCACACAATGTGTTTTCGAGGCACATAACCAACACTTTTCTTTAAACCAAAAACAAAAAACATTAGACCACTTGGGGACCTTCATCTAGGGCTTTATTAACCAAGTATCCCTGAGAGGAGGAGTAGTTGTTTGTCCCAAAATACTCATGGCAGTGTTCGTTTGCTACCAATGGACCTGGTGCTACCAGAGTCTTCAGCTAGAATACTTCCCCCAGCAAAGTTATGAATAACTGAATGTGCACATCTTGAATGGTGATGCTGTGGTCTTCTTCATCATAGGAGTCTAGTATCTCATCCACAAGTGCCTTGTTCCAGACTTCTGCCCATGGAAGCTTAGCAAACTTCAGTAATTTGTTGGGCTTCAGGATCCCCTTGATGACATCATTTGTTGAAAAGTATGTGATGGGATGAGGGGGCACAACCCTTGAAGGTGCCCTGTGCCTCTTATGATGTAGTTTGGGATCTATGTTCCTCCATGATCACGAGTATAGTATAGGCTGCAAAACGGATTAGACTAGAGATGGGAGTGAGGGTAATAAAACCTAAGGGGGGGATGAAAACAACCATGAAAATGATGCAAGGGTAAGAGATGAATACAAGTGTAAGTGATAGAGATGGTGAATGAAGAAAGTGGAGTGTGGATGACAAATGGCTAAAGATGGACATCTTGTCACTTGAGGGGCTGCATGATTTAGTAAAACACCCCCTTCTTGAGTATCATCAACTCAAATTAATGTCCTCATAATCCTCAAATTTCCATGTGGCAAAAGGTTGAACCAACCTTGTAGCATGGATTCTCATCTTTCTAGCGCCACTAGTGGGTGCCAATGCATCCATGTATAGTAAGTGTATTTTTCTATCCTTCAAGCCCAAATGTGTTCCCTTAATCTTTTGCACTCATTCTTTTTCTTTCTTTGGTTTCTTCTCTATGGCCCATTGAACGTGGCTATATATACATCTTTTCAAACCTTTTGGGTCTCAACTAGCTTACAAAGTGATTCTTGTAGTGCCTATCATTCCAAGTCCAATTCACATTGCTCCAAGTCCAATGCAGTTCTTCTCATTCCAAGTCCAATGCTTGTCGCTTCAATTCCAATGCATCGGCTTTATCATGAATATCCTTGTTTTGCCTTTAAAGCTCCTATATAGAATTATTCATTGCAACAATGGTGCTATAGCGTGGCCTATTCCATTACATCTATCTCTTCTACTTTCTACCATGTTGAAGTCTCGCTGCCGTAGCCAGGCATCAAAAGGTTATGGTTGAAGTGATGGGAGGTAAAGCCACACATGGAAGAATAATGCACATTGTTATTGCTTTGAATCTTCTAAATACACAAGAAAAGGTTAAAAGTTACCCTTGTCCTAAAAAAAAATCTACTAATGTTTTCTCCCTCTTCTTCCTCCCTAAGTTATCCCCCTTTCCTGGCTCTATATATATATACCCAATCTTTTTTATCTCTCTTAATCAAGTTTTTGGCCCCTTATCCTAGATTCATGGACAGGTGTTGCTATTGCTAAGGATAGAAAGAGAGAGAGGCATGGTGCAAAATGGCAGTGTAAAACAAACATGCAGGCTACTAAAAGGCAATGTTAACATCAGTTTCCATGAATCTATTCCTTTATTTCCTAGCAAGAGAAGAAACCTTACAATGAGAGGGTCATATCATTTTATACATATTTATGCCACTACCCATGCTTTCCATGCCACCAACCTACCTTAACTCACTTAGCCACCCACTCCCACATTTCCCATGCTACCATCACATATGCCTGGCATCATCCTACCAATCTTTGCCTACATGTATAGAACTATGCCTAGCATCATCCTAGCAATCTCTGCCTACACATACAGAGCTATGCCATTTGACCCCATGGTCATTGTTCAGCAATAGTCACTTTTGGGGATCCCTTTTTAGCTTGTCGCATTCATTTTGAGGCTTCAAGACCAACGAGAAGCATAGAGGGAAGTACCAATAACAGTAACATTTCCATCACACTGTCCATCCCCATGACCGTTGAATAGGCCTAGAAGGACACAATAAAGTTAAGGTTGACAAAGCATTCAAGATTTGAGAAATTGCAAGAAAGTAATGGTTGCCCTTATGGGACACCCTAACAAAGGTGACAAAAGGCTAATACATACAGATTACAAAAGGATAAGTAGTCTAAAGATCCAAAGGGATTGTTATACAAAAGTGATGAAGCTCTGTAGTGCCAAAGTGGATAGATCTTTCTAGCTACTGCTTTGTGAATGCTAAGATCCATTGTACCCTCAGTTCCATGGTCAAACCACATATCTCTTCTGGCAACAACTCTCATAGCTCAAAAGCACAAAGATGCAACTTGAAATAAAGTTGGGGCAAGTTTTTATCCTCAATATTAAACTAACATCATAGCTGAATCCAGGTTCTTTAACCAAATGATGAAAGGAGCCAATGGCTAGACAATGTTCCCACAAGATAACATGCTCGAGCAAGTGGATGAAGGAATGGGTGAAGCAATGAGCACAACAAACCCACCAATCCATGTCATCTATTGAGCACCACTCGAGAAATAATAAAGACAAGGGATGGTGGTAGTAAGACAAAACTAATGCATGCGATGCTTGAATGAAGGTTGTTAGCCATGGAGTAGATGGTTTGACAACGAAATTGGATCTTGCATAAGTGGAAAATATTAGAGTCTAAGATTCAATATTCAATCATTGAAAAGGTGATAGGTAGTACCTCCCACCTTAGTTAATTAAGTGCTAGAATCTTCCTATATATAAATAGTCCACAACTCAAAGTAGGAGAGTTCCATCATGTTGGCATAAAGATTTGAGCCCATTGAGTGCATCTATGTGCTGCTATATCTAGTAGCTTGGCCATATGTAATAAAATTTGCACTTAAGGATATACACTATCTACCACTCGTTCTCTTACTCAGTCATTTTTTACTTACACACCATGACTTGCATCCATTGCACATCATTCACAAATGCTTGCCATCAAAAGCCACTCATTCCCCATTTGGAAACCTCGAATTGCCCCACCACCTAGACAAACAAAGGGTCTACATGACAAGCACTAAGTGATACTATAGTGCACATTCAATGTTAGGAGTTTGGAGCTAACACATTCAACATTAACACCACCCGATTCTACAACAAAGGGCCTTTGTGAAAAGCACCAAGTGATATCATAGCACAAATTCAATGTTAGGAGTTTAGAGCTAACATATTTAACAATAACAACAGCCCATTCTACAATGGATATTTACTTATTACTCAGATATGGGCATGTGCATGTGGGTAGGCCCAATGTAAACTAGCAGTGCATTTGTCCATGCTTTAATACAAGATCATGATGAAGCAGGTAGCAATGCCCCAACCTACATCACCCATGATCTGCACCAAGGACATTTGACCTAAGCCAGACCCCCTACCAGCAACAATGAGCATAGAACAACCTTGGCCCCCATTGAGCATAGTGTGGCCCTCGATTCCAAAAGAGAAACTAGTGGCTTGACTAATTGGGCAATAAGATTCAAGGAAAAGATACCCAAAAGTGACAAATCAAGTAGCCAATTGGTCTAAGAGTGGCCAAGGGAAGCAAAAACTCCTCCAAAGTAAAGGAAATCAAGCTCCTTAAGCTACCCCTTGATACAAGACCGTTTGAACAAATCTACACAATTGTGACCAAGATGAAGATCAAGTTATGTTGACTCAATAGTTGCATTTGCATGCATGATATAAAGGTTCTGAAGGAGCAACATCTATTCTACTTCAACCCAATACAACTCAAACGAGGCCAAATCAAAGAGACATGAGGCCAGATTAGTAACGAGGGATCTAGAGCATTGTGGGCTTTGCAACATATAACCACACTCTAGGTGCCTCGCCAAGTGTAGGTGCAAGAGTAGCAAGTGATCATGGAGTGCATTGTAGCATTAGAGATGCCCACATCAAAGCCGTAGCCCAAATACATCACAAGTCTCTTCAAATAGATTTCTCAATATGGTTACAATTGATAGATGTTGGTCAAGTAGCCAGCAAATAGGTGCAGTTAAAATTTGCACATAACAACATTATTCATGAGGAAGTGGTACATGTGATTGAGCAATGTAAGGAAAATTTGTGGATGTACCTAGATGCTCCAATTGGGATATTAATACCATCTTCCCTTAGCCACCCAAATTCACATTTGTAGAAGCAAATCCCATTGCCCCCTTTATTCCCTCTGAGCCAGACCCCATTGTGTTAGGCATCTTGATTGATAAACCTTTATGATACAACTTTACAATGAGAAAAAAGAAGGAGCGCGACCGAGGTAGCAGGCCACAGGTCCAAGAGGTCTGCGCAGCCAAGGCCTGGCTGGTATAGGGAAGGCTATTTCCTGGTCCTAACAACATGTTCATGATTCTAGAATGCCCAGTCGTCTTCAACAGTATCATCAAATAACAAACCCGCTACCTCTTATGTTGATAGAGTCTCATTTGCAACACATGCCTTGTCTTTTGCCTTATGTGCTTCATCCTTTTGCTTTTTGAAACATTGTCGTTCAAAATGACCTAGCTTACCGTAGTAATTACAAGTTTGTTCTTCCTTTCTCTTACCTTTCAAGGCATAGGCATGTTCACCAAGTGAGAATATAGTGACTCCTCACTCAACAGCATGGCCACACAACCAAGATAGTCTGTATCATCATCTCATCAAAGAATCTTAATAGTATCATGATATTTTAGAGGGTTGGCTCTTTAGAAGAATGGCCTTCTTATCTTCATCTTCTACTTTGGACCCCACATTGTTGATTTGCTTCAAGAGAGACTACATGTGGAAGAAAGACTTCCAAGCTCTCTATTTCCTCCATTTTCAAATCAAAAAGCTCTTGCTTCAGCATGGCTTTCGAATGTTTCATACATACACTGGACAGTGTTTTGAGAATAACCCAGTTCTCTGCTATAATCTTTCCAACATCAATATGATGAAAATATTATGTCCCCAGTGCTTGTCATATAATCCCAATGGCTTTCTCATTCTTATTTTCCCAGACTAGAATCTTCTCACCTTCATGTCCTCCACCCTTAGCTGTACTAGTGGCTACCATGCTCCAGAGTCCTTTTTGCATTCGATACAGACGTGTTGTTAACTGCTACCAGGAAGGAAAATTATGACCATTGAACTGCACAATTGTTCCCAAACCAACTTTGTCATTCTTTATAAAATCCATTTTTCTAAATGTGTTCTGGGCAGCCAAGAAAAGAACACACTCGTCGGCTAGCAGTTCTATCAAGCCCCTAAGACGTCTTCAAATACTGGTCCTCAGCCTCTTTGTTTTCTAGGATAGAGTTAGATCGTTGGTGCAAAGGTTCACAACATGGCACTTCTTTGCTCTGATACCAATTGTTGGCATTGGTGCTTGATTTAATGATAAAATTACCCAATCCTTTGCATGAAGAGACCAAAGCTACATACAAATTACACGTTGCACAAAAAGACCACAAGATCACATGTGACAAGAGAACACGAAAATATAGAAATTTATTGACAAAAAGCTACGTATACCCCTACCGAGTTTGTAGCAAAATTTACAAAGACAATGAAGACTCTCTATAAGTCCCTATAACCATGTATCAGTAGGTACTCTATTCTCAAATGCTAGACAACACAACTAATGACTCTCATGGAGTTGGAGTGGACAAAAGGACCGACATCCTTTGCTCCCTAGTATCCTATAGAAGTCATGAGAAGCCATTGCCTGAAACCGCCGTGCTACATTGCCTTCATGCATAGGCTAGCCAAACACTTGAATGACCCAATCACATATATAGTCTCCACGTCGTCAAACATAGAACCGCCAACCATCATGTAGAGTGCTAACCTTAGACCTCCCCATGAGGGAGTATTATAGCCAATCCTAACAAAATAGGATCCTCTCCATTGGTTGGTCCCAGGAGGTAGGTCAATCCACTTCAAACTCACCTGATGCAGTGCTTTATCCAGGCCTTGTAAGTGATAAATCGTGACACAATTTCATGGAAGAAGGTGGTATTGAATTACGACGGAGTGAATATAGCAAACCACCATGGAGCTCACTAGATTTCTAGTGCTTGCTCTGCTGCTGGTGGCCATGCAGAAGATCAAGTAGACTAGGAATGCTGCACTGCCTCATGAGAGAGAGAACTACAACATGAGGAGATAAATGCAGAGATTCAGTTTGCTAAATCTGGGACTTTTTCCCACATAAAGAAAAATCAATCCTTGCTCATTCGATGCCTTGCACTTTGGCAACCGCGTCTACCTTCATTGTCGATGAGACCTCATTTTCCCATTGATTCTATTATTCTATGGGAGCTTCAATGTACGAGATGGAGATCAACTTGTGATGATACTCATCCTCATCATTTGTGTCCTCACAAAAGGTGGCAAAGTCTCGTTGTTAAAGGAGGTTTTTGAGCAATTCGGAGGCTATGTCTGTGTGTGTGTCTGCCTTAACGTCTTTTAGGGGGAGTGAGGCCAATGATAAGAAGAGCGAGCATGTCTCATTTTTCCCCACTTGTCATCTTCATTGCATGCACTTGTATTCTCAAATTTCTCAACCCTTCACTTTTCATAAATGTCTATTCATAATTAAGTTGATTTGTAACTATATGTACGTATGTATGATCAGTGAGAGATTGCAGGGATCTAAGAGCATATGATACAAATCACAAACAGGAAAGAAAAAAGCACAACAATCAAAAAATCAATCTTAGGCTTTTGCAAATTTGGAAGGATTGATTTTTAGGGAAGGAAAGCTTCAAGCCTTTAGATCTATCCAAGATCAAGGGCCTACAATTGTACACATGGCTTAAGGAGAGCTCAAAAGACCAAAACTTCCCCTTAGGCTGCCTGCCATAAAAATCCTAGTTGGAATTCAGACTTGCCTTTAATTTTAAGGGATAGGATTTACATATTTTAGTTTGAAATTTCGGTAGTAGTATAAACTTTTATGTACTTTTATAATTCCAACTCGATTCAATCTTCATGCTACCTTTAATTTTAAAGGATGAAGAAAACTTTTTTTCGAGCACTGTTGTTCCCACGCACAGGGATGCAAGCACCTAGGTGCTAGACAAGGATAGCTTGCATGGAAGAACCACGTGTTGGAATGATTCAATCAAGGCCTTGGGGGATTGGATGGTGCCTATCTCTGTGAATTTTGCCACCACACCCAGGCTCAAATCAACATGCTCTAGCAATACACCAATTGTGAGGGGGATGAGCAATATCATAGAAAATGTGTAATGAGGTGATCCTACCCAAAGCACCACAAATCCTGAGGCTCAAATCAGCATGCCTCTAGCAAAACACCAATCATGAGGGGAATGAACAATAATATGTGACAAGGTGATGAGCAATAACATCAAAAAATGTTTTTAAATGTATAAATGGAACTTATTGTGCCCTCTAAAATTAAGAAAGGTTGTCAAGGAGTAGATCATTATTTAATTTCATGAGTGTGTTTGCTTTTTTGGTCGAAGACTTTGCAACAAAGTAGCCACAATACCAATGGAGGCTATATGGATTTTTGAGATCAAAGTTATACTTCCCCAAGGAGTATCCCAACATTGATAAGCTAGGCTAAATCAAATCATGGTAAGGTGAAAATACAAGATCTATATTAAAATTTATGGAAACGCAAGATGTGAGATGATGAAGGCACTTACAATTGGGAATGTGTTTTCATGTAGGAGATTAGCGTACAACTTGCCAACAACACTAGCTCTAACTAGGACACATTTGATGAATCTGGTGATGCAAAAAGAATTTCACCCCTTACCCTCAGGCATAACAACCCCCCCCCTCTCTCTCTCTCTTTATATATATATATATATGGAAAGCCCATCTATCTAAAGTTGAAGGTTGACCTCTATACATCACCTATAGATAGATGAGCCTTAAGAATTTATTCGGTTCTTTTAAATTAGGGTCTGGATTGTTGAAATATCCATTTGGAAATTGTGGGAAAAACTCAAAAATTGGTTCAATTAGGTGGAGCCCAATCTCAATCCAATGTGCCGTGAGAGTATAAATTCAAAAAGCATGATGCATGGGTAAATTAATTAAGCTAATTTTTCTTTGGTAAGGAGTAGATACTTATGTAATAGTTTGATTCAATACCCACCTTAGGGGGATAAATCTGGCATCCTACATTTCCATAAACTTTCTTATAGTTCTTACATATTTGGAGGATCACATCTCTTAGAGTATAGAGGTCCTCTTTGAAGGAGCTTAAGCTCCACAAATTTTGGGAATCTTTTTTGATAACTTACAAAGATTATGTCTATTGAACGTCTTAGCTCTCCTACTTGGAATGCATGCACGCACGCGTATTCACAAGAGAGAATTTCTTTGTGTATGAGAGAGAGAGTGTTTGTAACAAGAGTGTGCATGTAACAAGACTATGTGCACATATGTGTGGGCAGTACGTGAGAAAGAGAAGAATGGGGAGGGATCTCATATGTTTGAGTTTTCATGTGCATATGCATGTAAGGAAGATAATCAAGGAAGAGAGAGCACACGTGGGTGTGTGATCAAGAGAGAAATATGATATGTGCACTAAGAGAGAGAGAGTGTGTGTGTGGTAGATAGATAGATAGATAGATATAAATATAATATACATACCTACACACATACATGCATACATACATACATACATACATACATATGTACGTACATATATGTGTGTGTGTGTGTGTGTGTGTGTGTATAGAGAGAGAGAGAGAGAGATTGTACATGTGATAAGTGTGAGAGGTACTCAAGATAAAATACTCATGCATAGAGTAAGCTAAGCATAGAGCCAAGGCAAGTAGTGCTTACAAGGTCCTAAAATCAATTCAAGACATTTTAAAATCCCACCTTGAGACCCAACGGAGAGGCTCTCTAACCCATTGTAGATGGGTCATGCTACTTGTTGTTCTAATCAAGCTTGGATGTGACTGGTTGGATGCCAATAAAGTTGAGATTGATTTCCAGAACAGGGTTCTTTTGATGCCACATTTGCAGCCCATAGAGTGGATTTCTTCTCGACGGCTCTCTAAGCCAACAATTGTCAGACTTGTGGGTTTGGGGGAAAAAAACCAGCTTTTGGCAAAATACCCACAAGCATGCCAACAGCCACTATTGTTAACCTCATTCATGAGGTCCCTATAGTTGATACAAGACCATTTTCAACGGCACAGTGGTGGCAATCACCCACAAATCAAGGAAATAGAATAGTAGGTTGAAATGATGTTGAAAGAAAACATCATCAACTATTCCAAAAGCCCATGGGCCTGAGCCTCAGTTGGTTATGAAAATGGATAACACATTCAAGTTCTGTGTTGATTTCCAATGCTTGAACAAGGTCATAGCAAAGGATGAGAGCCCATAATGGATGACATTTTGGATTAACTTGATCAAATTCATTGGGTTTGAAATCCGAGTGCTAGCAAATCTTGAGAAACAGGAAGATAAATGCAAGACTCCTTTCAGGACACCGTTTGGTCTCTACAAGTTCATTTTTCATGATCTGATTTTAAAGGGCAAAGTGGTAGTATACCTGGATGATGTACTGATTCACACAACCACCCTTGAAGAGCATCTTAAGGTTTTGGAAGACATACTAGGCCTATTCAACCTCAGAATCAACAAAGCAAAATGTCATTTTGCCCATAATCCCCTTAAATACTTAGGTTTTATCATTTTTAAAGATGGTGTACCACTAGTTTTGTCAACTATAAAGATGGTGTATAGCTGGTACAAACTTGGATCCATCAAAGTGGCAAGATTTTTTGCTCGAGAATTCCTATTTTCATGGAATTCATGACTTATTATACAAGGTATGATGGACACTTTAATGAATATAGAACTATATAATAAGACAATCTACATTTAATACTCTCACTGGAAGACTCTCTTGGAGATGAGAACCGCTATATGTTTCAAGGTTGTAATTCATTGAATTAATCGGTGCTACCTTGATCTCTTCTCCCTCCTACAAAGAGAGTTGATTATATTACTTTATTTAAATCTTTCAAATTTGGAACTTTATACACTTTACATTTGGAAGCTTTCATCAAGTAGATATTTTAAATTCTATGAGTTTTAAACCCAAAAGGACTAAATAATGTTTAAAGAAGGGCCTCCTATTTAAAAATGCTGAATGAAACTTCTAGAAACATGCTTCAGATTGGTCTTCACCCTGTTAATGAAATTAATGAAAGCAAACATTATAATATATTCAAATGTATCAAAATAAATCTTAGTATGAATAAAAACTATTGAGAAAAGTATTATAAAACTTACCGCATCATGTTCTCCCAAGAATGGCAATGATCCATGAGAGCTTTTGCAATTGATGCTACTTGGGTAGATGAGTGAACAATAATGAAGCTCCAAGACTGGAGCTGTGTTATGAGATTTGAATGCCAAAACCATGGCATCAATCTGCTTATGTCCCAGAGCAATATCATTGACACTTCCCTTTAGCTTGAAGCCATAGGGAATGTCAGTTATGGCTAACTTGTAGCCACATCTAGGAGTGCAAAATATTTCATGTCATAGCAAAAAACATTATATGGATTGACCCTTAAAGGGTCAGAGCGAGGGCTAAAGCTCTTCATGTTGTCATCTTTCTCTAATTGAGTTAGGCCTTTTGGCCTCTCCTTTTCAAGCCTTGCTGATTCAATATGTCTAAGAAATTTGCTTGCATAAGGGAAGTCCAAGGCGTTTGATTTTGCTCTGATTTTTTGCATCACAAACAAAAGAAATGATAAGTATACTTAGATCAATGCTATGTATGCTTAAATTAATAACAATTGAAAAAAAGTAATTGGATGATATGGTTACTATTTTCTTGAATTCAATAAAGAAAGGTTTCAAAGAGTCAAATGCATTAGACACTGGATAATCTGTGGTAATCTGCTCCCAAGTTTGTAGATTGAGTCTGACCATCATTTGCTCTTGCATTCTCATATAATGTCTTATGGCTACCACAATAATAAGAATATATTAAATTATACATAAACATACTAAAAACATAAATGAAAATAAACTCATTCAAAAAATGAGTATAGAAGCTTACTCTTCAAAATACAAAGACATTTGATTGAGGGAGAGCTCTCATGATGACCTAGGCCAATGTAAATAGGATAACCTTTTCATCCTTGATACCCTGCATAGATCTCCATATAGTGACCTTCATACCATCTAAAAGGGCCTTAACTGTAACATCTGCTCTTTTGCTCTTCCCTTTAAGGATGTTTCTGTCCCTTCATCTCTCCCTTTTCCCACATATCAAATATTTCTTCTTGGATGTCCCAGATTGGGCTTGATCTAAATACCAATTGAAAGAATTGGTTATATCTCCTCATAGCATTAGAGCATTTATTCTCTTAAAAAATTAAACTTGTTTCTTGATAGCAATGAATCGTTAATTGAATGGTAACCTTGTCATTAGTCCTCATGAAATCCAAGTATTCATTGTGGAAGAAATACATCCTCTTTATAAAATGTCTATACTTATTGTCAGTGTTGTGGTCCCAAGCCAATAGAATACTCTCTTCGTTAGTGAGACCAACATAAATCTTGCACTCTATAGTTTTCAAGTAGAGGGAGTTAGGATACTCATTGCACAATTGTCTCCTAGCCTCTAAACTATGCAACCCACCAATAACAAAATAATCATAGATATTTAATCTACTTCTATCAAAACTTCCCTTGTCTGGACACTGAGTTGGATCCACCATGACCAAAAAGGGGACCAAAGTGGTGGCAAAAGGATTAATCTTCATCTTTGCCTTTATATTGGTAACATGAAGTTTATGAGGTGGACTAACCTCAACTTTCAAGAGGTCTTCTACTTGTCTTTGGATCAATGGGAGGCCTATGAAGCTTTCTTATATGAATGATAAAAGTTCTCACTTCAACAAGCTTTGTATCCCTAATGTGCTTCCTTTTCTATTCTGCTTAGAAAACACTATACCAAAAGCTTGTAGCATGCCAAGCACAATAGTATCATCCTCATCATTAGCTTCTAAGTCAGAAGCTTTTTGTGGTTCAACCTACTTCTATTTCTTCCCTGTTGCACCCTTTCTATTGGCCTCTACACCACCAAGCCCAGGAGAAGAGTTTAACTTTGTCCTCTTCTTGCTCTCACTCTTTGTGGTCTTCTTCCTCTCAATCTCCATGGATACTCTCTCATTAAAAATGTAAGGCACAAGAAGTGGGAGAAGGTTGGAGTTGGTCCTTATTGCTTTCTTCATCTATTATCTTAGGTCAATAGGATATATCATGTCAAAATCATAGTTATCTCAAAATTTGAGATATTCTTCATAGCAGAGCCTACACCCTTGGTGACTAAGAAGGTGACAACCTCATAGGGAACATCCTCAATGTAAGTGAGTGACCCTATAAGGTCACAACACTTGGAAGTCTTCTCATTCTCTAAGAGGATAACACCCCTTGCCAAATACAATAGAAGGTGATTTTCCTTCTGCTCCAAGTACCATATGTTGTGAAGAAACCCATGGGTGGCAACAATAATGTCTTAGGAGCCTCCTTGGGGTGCTACAAGTACATTATTCTAACTTTGTGGCTTCAAGTTGAGAAGAACCCTTGGCTATACATTAGACACAAAAAGCTTCTTCTAAGTAGGAGGAGAGGTTTTCTTTGTCTTGCTCTTCTTGGGGGCTTTGGTAGAAGGAGTTGTTTCAGGAGAGGAAAAAAGATGCTCAGAGTCCCCTTGGTCACCTTGGGGCTACTTTACTTTGAGCTTGAGTTTCTTGCAACAAGGTACATGACAAAATAGCATGTGTAATAAATTATATATATATATATCTGTATATATATATGTATATATATATGTGTGTGTGTATATATGTATATATATATATATCTGTGTGTGTGTATATACATATATATATGTGTGTGTGTGCGTGTGTGTGTGTGTGTGTGTGTGTGTGTGTGTATGTATATGTATGTATGTATGTATGTATGTACACACACACACATGCACGCATGCACACGTGCACTCACAGATGCACGCATGCACTCGTGCACACACACATATGCACACGCATGCGCATGCGCGCACACACACATCTTAGTATAAATTATTTTATTTATATATATATATATATATATATATATATATAGAGAGAGAGAGAGAGAGAGAGAGAGAGAGAGAGAGAGAGGAGAGAAAGGGATATATATATAGATATGTATGTATGTATGTATGTATGTATATATATATAGAGAGAGAGAGAATATATTATATATTTTATTTAAGATTATACATATGTCTAAATATAGATAAACATATATACTATATATATAGATAATATATAATATAATATAAATATTTACATATTTTTTATTTACATATACATTATGATATATTATTTATTTATGTATCTCTCTCTGTGTGTATATTTCTTATAATATATATATATATATATATAGGAGAGAGGGAAAACACACAGAGAGAGAGAGAGAGAATACATACATACATGCACGCATGCATGCATACACACATACATACATATATACATACATACATATATATATATACTACTCTTTAAGGAGAGGTTTCGAATTGAAGAAGGTGAGATATGCCACATGGAGGGAGAAGAGAAGTTGCAGAGGAGGGAAAGGATCATAGAGGATATGCCATGTGGGTGGAGATGAGAAGCTAAATATTGGAGAAGCTCGAACAGAAGGCCGCCATGTCATGGCTGATGCACAGTAGCCAGATTCTAGACAACAAACAGAACTATAAGCGATGTGTAGATCTGGCGTAAGAGCACTCAGCTCCGGACTGAACACTTGATTGCTCAACAGACTATGCAGGCCTAACGCGTGCATGTAATAGGTCTCGTCAATGGGACACAACACCAGATGGCAACAAAGCCAAGAAACTCACAATTGTAGAAGAACACATGGTTCTTCTATTCTTTGATCTATTTCTTATCTTATCTTATCTTACTATCGAGGCAAGCAAAAATGTCCCATGCACCAAAGAGCAAGGTTACATGGTGCAAGGAGAATCCTGCAAGGTTGGCACATCATTCAAAAGCATCCAAAAGGTTGCCTTGGAGTTGATTAGTGTCCAAACACAAAGTTTGTATATGAGTGAAAGTTTGAAGGAGTTGTCATAGACCAAAAGTTTGAGGGTTCGTATAAAAAATAGTTAAATTTTCAAGAGCTATGTAGTTTATCAAGGTCAATAAAAGAGTGCCTGTAAGTTTATTATACTGAACACTTAAGGTATACAAGCTTCCAAGCTTAACAATTTGTGGTGGAAGAATCCATCCATCGAGCCGGTACACATATTGTGAAAAAATGCCAAAAGCGAGCTTAACTCCTCCAAAGCAAAGCAATTTTCCAAGGTTGTGGGATCACTACCTGTGAGTCCATTGTTCCAATGATAAAGCAATTGAAGTTGTTGTAGCTAGGTGTATTAGTAGTGGGCTGACAGTGAAACTCTGCTCAAGGTAAGATGTTGGAAGGTGGAGCAACAAGGAGCTCCAAGAGAAGGGGCGGCCAAGGGGAGTGCTTAACCAAAAAGGCAAAGAAGGGAGGCAAGGGCCAATGGTACAACTGCAATTGGTGTTGCAAATGATCATGAATGTGACAAAGGTAATAGTTTGAAAAGTAGGTGAAGGGCACGATTGTCCGCAGAGTATCCTTTAAGTAGTAGCATGGATTTCCATCCCTAAATAAAATGCAAGAGTGTGGGTCAGAAATGATAGTGGTAAAAATAGAATAGGGAATAATAGTGGAAATGAGTATCATAACTTAACATCAAGCTGACACCACTATTCACCTTTCTAATAAAGGTGAAAGGGAGACTAAGTGTGTGTGTTAGGACTAGGAATTCACTCCTAGAAATAGGTAGTGGTTTTGTCCAGGTTAATAGTGAATTTGAACTTGCAATTTATTTGAAAAAATGACTTTTATTAATAACAGAATATACATTCATAAAGGGCATTTCTAAAATAACGGATCTTATAGAGATTGGGTTGAGAAGAATTCCAGCGTCAAGGATTGTTACTTGCCACTATCCAACAAGCTTAAGTTAGTATTATAGATTAAACTAGAAGGGAAGATAGGTGTCATTATCCTTGACTGCTTGTTATTGCAATTAGGAACTCCCATCCATAGCTAACTCAGAGTTTTAACTTGAAAATAAGAATTATATTGAGAGCTAAAACTAGAAATATTGAAGTAGAAAGAGGGGTTCAATGAGATGATTTGGAAGGGAACAGTCGAAAATACCATAAACCATGTCACAATTGTATTCTTGCAAACTAATTATACCAAGGTCTCATAAAACCTTTAAGAAGAACTCATAGAATATCATATAATGAAAAAGGTGAATGTAACAATTCCATGGTAAATCCGTTTGACCATTCCATCAACATATCCACTTCATAAAACATTTCTTGTATTTTAAAGACAGAAAACCGGTAAATATTAAGTGAGCAGCTAGTTGGGATAAGTTAGAAGTTGTCAGAACTCTGCCATCATTTGAATTGAGCTGCAAAGGCATGCGTATGCATAAAGAGGAAACTCGTGGACATAAACGAAACAAATGAGTGGACTGTTGGGCTAGGGCTGGGTATGCATAGCCACCATTACTTGGTCATAGGCAAGACACACCCTTCTATAAGTATGTACATACCCAAAGTAGCAAAAAGCATTATCAGAAAGATAAAAATAGCAGGCATATCAAGGCTATGGATTAATATGATGCATAGACATAGACATGGCCCTAGCCCATTTTTTTAGGATATGGGTAAGCAAGAGAAGACCATGCATACATGCCATCAAGCACACAAGAAACTAACCATCTATGAGACAAAGGAGATAAAGGAGATGCCCATCACAGACCATCAATATGGGTCTGAATGAGCAGGCAATCATGGTCACAAACTAGATAAAAAGAGTGGTGACTAATGTATTCTTATAAAACATTTAGGCTCACTTATCATAAGTATCATATCCAAACAACTTACAATTTGTATGCAAATAGACATGGTTGAAGTAGAATAGAATCCAAAGTCTTGTGTCTTAAATCTACTAGCTTTGGTTAAGAGTACCTATTTCTAGCTTGTCTTGATTGAAGAAACAACATACTAGTTTAGCTACTTCTCTAAGTCTAAGTAGGTCCCTTGTTATTGTGCTATCATCAATTGAATGTGCTAAATTCTCCTTCCCTAGCAAAACTCTTTGATCTCCTAGTGCCTTTGCATGATTCAACTCTCCATATTGCTCTTGAGGTACAAACTCCAGATTTATAATCACCCATTTGTGGTGGGCTAATCTTCTATAGATCATCAATTGAGACATCGACCTCCTTCATTGTTAGTTTAAATTCCCGACATGAGACATTCATATGCATTATTAAGGTGCTAATATTAATTTAAAAAACATAAGCAGTGGTGGGAAGAACTTAAAAAATAATGAGTTCTAAATAAAATTTTGGTTCACTTGTAAATGAAAATGTGCTCAAATGTAAATGAAATTAAGGAAATTATAAATTATAGCATCAAACTTAAAAATTAAATAAGTATTGAATTAGAATTTATAGCATTAGAATTTAAATTAAAGAGTACTCATATTTAAATTAGATTACAAGACTTATTAATTAAAAAATACTCATATTTAAATTACATTGTGAGGAAATTATAAATTGTAGCATCAAACTTAAAAATTAAATAACATATTTAAATTAAAGCGAGGAAATTATAAGTTGTAGCATCAAACTTAAAAATTAAATAAGTATTGAATTAAACATTATAGCATTAGACTTTAAATTAAAAAGTACTCATATTTAAATTAGATTGCAAGACTTATTAATTGAAAAATACTCATATTTAAATTACATTGTGAGACATATAAAGAGTGGGACTTTTAAATTTAGCCATCGGACTTATAAATTTAAAACATATACATTAGCTAACACATTAAATTTGAACAACTGCCAATGATGGAGCATAGAGTACTCTGATTCAAATAAATATTGAACTAATATATCAATAATTGTTTGTATGTAGGAAATGTCATATTCTCACACATTTAAGTGTACAAAGATGGTCGTCCATCTTGGTTAGGATTGAATTGTAGTCTACATCTTGGTGCAATATTAAAAATGTTACATACTGTTGGTTTTGAAGGATGATTGGTTGCATTGTTGGTTTTGAAGAATTTTAATTCAAGACCTTGCAAACATAAATCCTTGTTGGCTCAAAAGATCTCTCTTTGATAGTGCATATACTAAGATTTCCACACTAACGTATACCCACAGCTATTGTAGAGTGATCACATATCTTGCCTTTAGACAAGCATGCCTTGAGTCAAGCAGACCATGATGGTGCTATGGATTGAACAAGTTCTCTACTAATGGCGGTGATGGAGAGGCTACAGGTGTAGGTGTAAGTGAGTGTGTGGGAGAGGGTGCACTGTGCATGCGAGAAGATGGAGATGGAAAGACCTTTTGGATGTGTAGTGGGTGGCTCATATGAATGTGTTAGTATAAGATGGTTCATGCACATGTCACGGAAGATAAATGGGGGAACATATGTGATGGAGTATATTCCTAGCTTCTTTAAAAACTAAAAGATGTGGATTGTGCAAATTTGGATGGAATGGAAGACATTGTAGGAGGGTTTGTGGTGGGTGCATTTGTGGTTGTCCTAGAACCTTCTTATGCTCCACCTTGTGCAAGCATTAATGTGACTAGTCATTGTGAGGTATTGGTGATTGAATGAGTGCTAGGTATTCTTTATGTAATCCACTCTAGTACAAACTGGCGTAAGTATTGTTCTCCAAAATTTTCAAAGAAGATATCTAGGAAGAGTTCTCATAGGGTTCTCACCCACACTCAAGCATGATAAAAACATGATTTTGGACATTGCTTTTGCCAATATTGAAAGTGGTCTTAATGATGTCTTTAGAAATACACATCCTCATACTTCAATACTTTTTTTAAAGTTCTCTGAGCTCTAGATACTCACAATACTTCCTCGTATGAGCTATCTATTCACATTTATCCATGTATTATTAAAATCTAGCTGAGTTTTCTAAAAAATTGTAATCATAATATGCAAGACATACATGATAATTTTTAATTTGGATATGGTTTTTAAAATATTATTTTGTTGATATGTTCTACCAAATTGATCATTGGTATGTGTCTATCCTCCCTATCTTAAGTGCAGGTGGAAATAAAGATATTATCTTTTGAAAAAGATAAACTATCAACTATGAGTGTACTAGGGATGGTGTCTAAAACTTGGTTTTTGCAACACTTTATATTTCCCTAAGGTTGAGTTTCAACTAAGAAATTCCTATTGCTAATCACTATTTCTTTGGTGTGTAACACATAATCTACTTAGCAAGAATAGAATAGAATTTTAAAGAGTCAAGTGTTAGCCTACGTCTTTAAAAGCTTTTTAAAAATAACATTAAACAATGGAAACAAATCTTAGATTTAACTCAAAATGTAACATACAGTTTAAGAGACAGCCGAGAGATGAGTGCCAGCCTAAATCTTAAAAAACTTAAAAGTAGATAACATTGAACATTAAAGAATAATGGAAACACATCCAAAATCTAACTTAGACTACTCGAGAGAGAGTTGAGTGCAAACCTGTCTTTAAAAATTTTAATTTCAATTAATTTTTAGAGATATTATCATATCTCTTTAATGTTTTTTGAGATGAGCCGGCACTCGACTCTCTCGAGAGTAAAGAGATATGAAAACACCTCTAAAATTTAATTTGAGTCATAACACATAACTTAAGGGAGAGAGTTAAGTGCTAGCCTAAGCTTTTAAAAAATCAAAAAGCTAAATAAATTCATGTAAGAAAGCTGAAAGTAGTAGGATGTGGATGCAAGGGTATGCTAAATAGGAGAGCAAAGCTAAGTCAGATATAAGAGTAAGTATTTGTAAGAGTTAAAAGTCACACAACTTTTTCCATATGTGTTATTCATGCAAATACCAAACTAAATTGTATTAATAAGGGTCTATTTGTAAAAACCAAAGATGATAATTCATTGAATATGTTCATAGTGCAATAGCTTTCTTGGGTTGGGCATTGCGTATACTATGTTAACTAATGCGAAGGATTTGCACCCCACTTTGCCATATCCTTCACTAGTCTACTTTTTGGTTGTTCGGAACATTCATTCCCCTCATTTGTTCATGGTCTGAGTTGAATTCCTAATATGTCAATTTTAGGCTTCAACATTTGCCCAAGCTCTTGCTTAAGCCATGTCACCATGGCTTGGATCTCCCTCTCCCAATCTAGTATTAGTTATGAGTGTTGCATATCCATCATCTTGTTAGTGGCTTCTTGCATTCACTAAAGAGGTTGAAGATTTGTGTTCCCTCAAACTCCAACACCTAGTCCATTTTGTAGTGCTAGTTCTTCGTGAAATTCAAGGTAAGGATGAGTTTGTTGGTGTTGTACACATACTAAAGTTACGTAAGGCTGTCGAGTAATGTTTTATCACCTCAAATCTTCTACGCTTTGTCGATCAATAGATTGATGGATCTTTGCCATGTTTGCTCATTATTTAGTGGAATGAAGAGGGAGATAGGAAATACCAATCGCCTGCTGAATTTGATATCACTGAATCTACTAGGCCCACATCTAGGCGTCATCCCACCAATCGTTCCGATGAGTCCAAACCAAGCTAGCCTCAAATGGAAGTTTCTCGAGTTTAAGGCAGGCAAGAAAGAAGATCCTGACAGTCACATAGCCTACTTCAAAACAAGGTGTGATGAGCCAGTGGCTTCGATGGAATGTTTGGTGACATGGAAAAGCTGCAGCAATTTGCTGGTGCCTTAAGCAAGCGGGCCATGAGCTGGTTCAGTCCGTATGGGTAGACCACTTTCTCACCTATGACGAGCATGCGCACACAGTTTCTTCAAAGTTCTCAAAAATAGAAGACTCCCAACGACATCCAAAAAAAATTACGAGAGCTTCGTCAAAAGAAGCTCACGGTCGAAGATTATGCTCAGAAGTTCCGTAATCTTAATGCCCATTTGGACATGGCAAAAAGACCAATGACAGAAACATTGGCAGAGTACTTTTGCAAAGGATTAAAAGTGGATATTCGCAACTCTGTTAGTGGACTAGAGATCTCCATCGCAAATGGATTCAATACCCTAATTGATGTCGCCAAGCGGGCCGAGAGGCACTATGGATCACGTAAAAGCAAGAGGAATGATTTAGATAGCAAGACTGACTTGGATGAGGAGGTTTCTGACAGTGATTCCGATGATAACACAGATGAGGATAGTGAGGAGTCCAACAGTGGCTCAGATGATGATGACAATAAATCAAAGAAAAAGAAACGGCACAAGAAGCGGTCACCCAAGGTGAAGAAGGAATTAAAGAAATCCAAAAAGGAGAAGAAGTGTTCCAAGAAGAAGGCCAATGAATTGGAAAAGATATTGAAGGAAAAACTCAAAAATATGGGAGTCAACCAGCCCACAACATGGGTGATATGTGGTATTTGCAGAAAGAATCACCCGTGAGAGTTTTGTTGGTACAACCCACAAGCCCGCAACAATTTGGCACAAGTACCCCATACACCGGTGGCTAGGGCCAATCAAGTGGCCATTGATCCACGAGCAGAACAGCATGTGGCTCAAATTTAGTAGTGTAATAAGTGGAACCAACAAGGCAATTGGAACCAGCAATGGAATGGTTAGGGCCAAAGCTCTAGATCCAGCAAAGATTGTAATTACTGTTAGGAAAACGGGCATTGGGCAAGTTTGGATTGTTCGTTATGGTGCCAACATTAAACTGAATGAGGGCTGGAGATTATACAATGGCCACGGCAAGGAAAAAATGACATTGATCTACCGCCAGCACATACTCATGCCATCTTAATCGAAGAGATTGGTGCCTGGTCATTCTGTTTAGACAAGTCGAGATGCCCAAACCCTTTGCCTTCCCGATGGGAGCTTTGGGTACCCACGCTTCAGATGCCTCGACCACCACCATCAGTTTTGACTGATGTGTTCGTGATTATGGAGTCCAAAGGCCTGGTTACGGCCATAAAAGTGCAAACAAGGGAGCAACCCAATGGATTTTGGAAGAGGAGAATCTCAAAAGCAAGTGTTCATAAGAGCAACAGGCAATCTACAAGTGCTATCGAACACGAGCTTTGCTTTGTACCTTGCAACGTGGATTCACTTGTTGGAATCGTGTGAGTTCGAGAGCCCACAGAGATACTATTCAACAAATAGCCGCTTTCAAAGCTTGGAAACTGAATTGAGATAAGTCTTGTGTTTGTGTGTATTTCCTTTCATAGTGATTTCTTCTTTGCACCGTGCACATACTTAACTATGTTTGGAAGGCGTATTCCATTAGAGATAGGTTATCCTGGAGATCTACATCATGATGAGGATGTGGAAAACGATCACCATCGGTCAAGAAGAAGTTCAACACCGATGACACTTACTGAGGAAGAATGGCAAGAATGCTATCAGCATGAAAAGCAACAACGTCAAGAGATTGAAGATGCTCTATGCCAAGTGACGACAACTTGGAAGCCACCTATATCGATTGAGGATGAGGAACCTATGCATGCATCAGATTCACTGGATGCATGGAAACATCATGCACGGGACCTTGAGTAGGAACTTGAGTACATGCACAACATGTGCGACATGCATAAAGCCAACAAAGAACGCGTAAATCGAGTGTTAAAAGAGATGACTGAAGTCACAAAGAAGCGTATGAAGGACAGAGATGAAAAAAGTGAAAGGAGCAAATCATCAGACACCAGTGATAGTGAGCATGAAAGAAGCAAGATGAGACATCAAAGGAAGAAGAAGCGACATGTGAAGACTTCACTACGATGACATCATGACACTACTCCTTTACATGAGTCCAACGATGAAGACAACATGGGAAAGGCCATTTTGAAAGCACTCAAGCTTCGTGATAAGAAGAAGTCTAGTAAGATTAATCGCATAACTTTTTCTTTTCTAAAATATGATGGTAAAAGAGATGGACAAGCTTTACTTGCGTGGATTAGTTCTTTCAATCAATACTTTTTAGGAGAACGGTACGAAGAGATCAAGAAGGTAAAACTTGCTGCAAGTCACATGATAAGCAATGTACAATTATGGTGGAGTGTGGTTGTCGAAAGCACTCATGTTCCAAAGACATGGGAAGCATTCAAAGATAAAATCAAAAAGCGCTTCCTACCTACACAGTTTGAAGAGGATACTCATAGGCAATGGCAAAGATTGAGGCCGTTGGATAATGAGAGTGTGGATGCATACACCGAGAAATATCTTTCCCCTCTACTTCAATTACAAACTATTGAGAAAGTGTCCCAAAAGGAGCAATGTCATACCTTTGTTGAGGGTTTATGCTAGGCCTACTATTCGTGATGATGTACGTATGCTTCGACCATCTACAGCTTTTGATGCTATGGATTTGGCATTAGAGTCAGAAAGAAAGCAAGGAAGAAGCTTTGCTACTCACACCCCTCGAGCAAAGAAGCATACTTCATACTTCAAGCAGGAGGGTGTAAGTTGAAAAGTTGGTAGATATGATGGTAAGTCTAATTGGAAACCTACTAAGTCACATATTAATCAAAGAACCAAAGAACTTGTCACATGTTATGAATGCAAAGAGAAAGGACACTACTCTTATGAATGTCCAAAGAATCCACTTGCTACACACGACAAGTACCCAAACAAAGAATCCTACCAACAATAACGGAGGCAATGAATGGAGAACCAATGGACGTACCAACAGTAATAGTCAGTGCAACAACTCCGCACGGATCAACTACATTGATGATGGATCCCATGATAAATCTTTCAAGCAAGAGGGCGAGGATGAGGACAACGACACTGAAGATGCCGACTACACCCCTTCAGGTAAGTGTTATTCAAGTAAAAGTGCATCTTATTTTCATACTTCTTTGTTACATATGACTGCACTATTGCATGAAAAAGAACATAGTGTCTTATTTGATGATGGAAGCACCCATGATTTCATTTCGCAATGTTTAGTTGAAAAGTTAGGGCTCGCAATCATCAAAACAAAATATGAAGTCAAATCAGCTTTTCAAGGATCGAATTATAACTATTTGCAAATGGTTAAGGATCTTGAGGTGACTTTAGGGCCATTAGTTGAGAGCCGTGATTTCTTAGTCGCTCCTTTGCGTGAGTAAGATCTCATTCTAGGGATGCCCTAGCGTGTCGATCATAATACCAAACCTGATTATCTTGAACGCACCATTACTGTGACTCAAGGCACTGAGACTATGACTCTAGAATGTGACAAGAATCTTCCCTCTTGGCCTATATTGTCACATACCCAAGCTAAAAGAGCTTTGCGCAAAGTGAGAAGACATATCTGGTTATGGTCAATAAGATTGAGGCTAGTCCTGAGACTAAGAAAACTAAGCAAGAGCTTTTGGATCCTTTTCTAGCTACCTATGACGACTGCTTTATGGAAGACTTACCCCCTGGCCTACCTCAATCTAGACTTGAGGATCATAAGATTGACCTTATTCCAGGTAGCGTACCACCATGTAAATCACCATATAGACACAATCCTACTAAGCAGCAAGAGATTCAATCCCAAATAGAAGATATTTTGGCTAGAGGCCTAATTCAATCTAGTAGCTCAGCATTTGGGGCACCCGTTCTTCTTGTCAAGAAGAAAAATGAAACTTTCCAAATGTGCATTGATTATCGTGTCTTAAATAAAATCACAGTGAAAAATCGATACCCCATTTCGAGAGTTGATGATCTACTCGACAAGTTGAAAGGATCCACAATCTTTAGCAAGATCGATCTTAAATCAGGATATCATCAAGTGAGAGTGATCAAGCCCAATATTTTCAAGATTGCTTTTAGAACCCAAACTAGTCACTATGAATTTCTTGTTATGCCTTTTGGATTGACCAATGCACCTGCCACATTTATTCGGATGATGAATCGTATCTTCCTACCCTATCAAGAATTTGTGGTAGTTTTCTTTGATGATATCATGATTTATAGCAAAAGTCGAGAGGAACATGAGAAACACTTGGATCTTGTTTTCTTTCTCTTACATGAGAACCAACTGTATACCAACCCGAAGAAAAGTTCTTTTTTCCAGCCTGAAATTGAATATCTTGGACACATTATCTCAGTTGAAGGCATTCGAGTGGATCCCAAGAAGGTAGAAGTGATAGTAAACTAGCCACAACCTAAAGATATCCATGAGTTACGATCTTTTCTAGGTCTGTGTAGTTTCTATCACAGATTTGTTAGAAATTTTGCACACAAGGCACATCCATTGATTGAACTACTGCGTAAGACTCGTGCTTTCTCTTGGGGTGAGCAGCACACTTTAGCTTTTCAATGGCTTAAGGGTGCAATGACACACATACCAGTTTTGACCATGCTAGACTTTACGGTACCCTTCTTTGTCATGGTTACTGATGCTAGTGGATAGGGTTTTGGGGCTGTGCTCATGCAAGATAACCATCCAATTGCATTTGAGTCACGTAAATTAAAACCAGCAGAGCTAAACTATTCCATGTATGATAAAGAATTAGCCGTTGTAGTGCATGCACTTAAACTCTGGAAACACTATCTTATGGGTTCCGAGTTACTCATTAAGATTGATCACCAAAGTCTTAGACATCTCCTTACTCAGTCAGTGATCTCGGATCGGCACATTAAATGGGCTGCCTTTATTGACAGCTTTAAACCAATGATCTAATATCAACCAGGCAAAGACAATGTAGTTACCGATGCACTGAGCTGTCGACCTAGCATAAATAATATCTCAATCATCGAGGGAGACACTTTTGAGCCTATGAAGGCAGACTATCCTACCGATCGAGACTTTTCAAAAATCTGGCATAAGGTTAAGCAAGTTAATAGCACCCCTATGGCCTCGTATTCCATTTATAATGACTATCTATTCCACGAAAAGCGCTTCTGTGTCACTGCACCATTTCAATGCTTGGTACTAGGAGAGATACATTAGTCACACCCTACATGGGACATAGAGGTGTCACTGCTACGTATCAGACTGTAATTCATGATTTTTTATGGCCTAAGCTTAAAGTTGATATTGCAACTTTTGTTGCACGATGTCTTATTTGTCAAAAAGTCAAGAGCTACAAGGGCAAATATCAAGGTTTACTTATGCCTTTACCAATTCTTGATGGCCCATGGGAGCAGATTTCTATGGACTTTATTACTGGACTTCCTACAACTAGCTCAGGTTTTGATATGATTTGGACTATCATTGATAGATTTAGCAAGTAGGCTTACTTTATTCCTTGTAAGAAGACCTTGACCGCAGTTCAGGCTGCTCATTTGTTCATCAAGCACATCTTTATACACCATGGCCTTCCAAAAGTAATTGTGTCAGACCGGGATAGTAAATTTTGTAGTAACTTATGGACTGCACTCTTTGACAATCTTGGTACGAAGATAGATTTTTCCACTACTTTTCATCCCAAGTCTAATGGCCAAACTGAGGTTACACAAAATACTATTTGTGACATGTTATGTGCTTACGTATCTGGTCAGCTAGGCAAATGGGACAAATTTATACACATATTACAATTTGCCTACAATAATACTAAGCACTCTGCTACAGGCAAATCTCCATTCTAAATTGTCTATGGAAAGACCATTACTACTCCATTGACTCGCCTTAAGCACCAAGTAGAGGTTGTTGATCGATTTATTGAAGATTTCTCTAGCATTTTGGCTTCTGTCAAAAAGAATATCGAGCATGCTCAAGCTATGTATACTACACGTGCAAACAAGGGTAAAAAGAAAGTTGTATTTGCTGAAGGTGACCTAGTTATGTTACGTATTGAGAAGCACAGACTTGAGTATTGAGACACACCTTGTAGTTAAGTTTGCCCCTAAAACCTATGGTCCCTTTAAAGTTTTGGAGCGCATTAATGACAATGCCTATCGGCTCGAATTACCACCCGATTGGAAAATTCATAATTATTTTCATGTGCATCTCCTGAAACCTTTCCATGGAGACCCACCAGTTCGACCTATTTTAGATGATTGCACTGTTGCTTCAAGGAGAGACCCAGCTCTTAGAGCCAGACCAGATCATTGATCAACAAATCACTCAAACGAGATGTGGAAACTCGTATCCTTTATCTTCTTACATTTAAGAACCACCCTGTTGAGGATGCTAAGTGGATGCCCGAGCGATATTTTCGCCAGTACACTATTTTATTGACTACTTTTTTATCGTGCAATTGAGGGCAATTGCGATTTCAAGCAAGAGGATGTTACGAGAATTGGAATTATCCCATTAATTTAATCCTTCAATATTTGAGAACCAACATTTTTGCTGCACAGCTGATGCATGTGTGCTCGCTATTTCGTAGTGATGCATGTGTTCTCCTACATGGCTGGATATATGGCTACAGTTGTATGAGTGTGTAGCATTGTGTGCCCCACTTATGCGATGACAGTACGTGTAGCATGTGTGCACCATCCGTACGATTTTATTCATGTGTAGCATTAGATGCACCATGAGATGATATGTGTCACATGTGTGCACCATTCATCTGTGATTTATTGATTTCCTATTGCTATAATACTGAAAGGTTGATTGATTGTGGTGATTAATTCCAAGGTTATCTTATGCTTGAAATATTTCATTACTATTGATCGTGTGAGTTTAGGGGAAGAGTAATTGATCGGGCGATGGCATTTGACAAGCATGATCTACCATATTTTGGGCACGTAGGCACAACTCTAGTGATGCGGGGATAAATAAGGCTTATGCCTAATTTTTGATATTACAAAAGCTTATGTACATATTTGAATTTTGGATTATTAGTGGCTTGGCTAAGTGTATAAACTAAAGTTAGAAAAAGCTTTATTTTTAGAAGCAGCCAGCTATTCTAGAAGGTGGATGGGCTTTTTGTAAAAGGGTGCATGGAGGAAAGCATAGGGGCTCTTTGTATGATTCTTGCTCGGAAGCTTTTTGGGGAAATATACATAAATACATAGGAGGTGGAAGGAGAGCACCACTCCTATGGGGGGAGATTGTACCCAGCATGCTTGTTCTATATCTTTCATTTGTGAGTTTTGAGAGTTTGTGCATATTTTCGAAGAGTGTTGCTGCATTCTTCAAGGATTTGCAGGTTCCGCGAGCGTTTCCTGTCGTAGGCTGGTTTAATATGCTTCCCATAGAGACAATGCTCACAAAATTCAAAGTCAGAAAAAATCAAATACGGTACATAACCCAAATGGCATAAGAGTTTCATTCCATTCTGGCTCATGTACCGGCAATGCCACAAAGAAGTACTTAAATGCTCGGTTATTGCAACAACATGATCAGACACCCCTGATATATGTAATGGATACAATGTCCCACACTTGGCAGCTCTTACCAAAACCATAGAGCCCTTTTGAATTTTCCAACTCTGAAAACCAAAGGTGGTCTGAAAACCAACACCATCTAGCTAACCTGCTAAAATAAGACTCTTAGTAAACTTAGGCACATATCTCACATTTTTCAAAACAAATGCAGACCCATTTGCAAAAAAAACTTTATGTCACCTGCTCCTACTATGTCTCATGCATAGTTATTTCCAAGATGCACACAACCTGTCTTTCCACTATCATAAGTGAAGAACCATTTGTGAAGAGAGTGGGAGAGAAGTAAGGAGTCTCACTTGCAGCTTTCTCACATACACAATGGGGGAATACACACAAAGGTGGAGCCTGAAAACAGTTTTCCTCTTCTTAGTTGTGAAAGCCAAAAGAATCTCTCCTTTTTTTTAGTACAAAAGGAATAGATGAACCCTATATGTGGGTCTCAAACCAAACTCAGCTAACCTAGGTGGCATACTAACTGAGCCACTAACTAGAGTACATAATAAAAGCTGTCATCTAGCTATTATTCATGGGTGGTGTACCAACCGCATCTGCAGCTAGCAAGTCAGTGACATAAATGCACAATGGTCACCTTGGCATATCACGAGTGGAGCTCGATATCTCAACACTCCCCCTCGAGCTCAATCCCAATTCTTACACACCAAGCAAGCAGCTTCTCTGCGCCCAATGCCTTCGTGAATATGTCAGCTACCTGATCCTCTGTACTGACATAAACTAGATCAATAAAACCTACTAGAACCTTCTCCTGCACAGTGATATCAACTCAATGCCCAAGAAATAACACAGCTCTCCCAAATCCTTCATCTCAAACTTCTGCTTCAATAGCATTTTCACATGAAGGATATCTTCATCACTATCACCTGTGATGATCAAATCATCAACATAAATGACAAGCAGCATAATACCTTTCTCTATTTTTCTCACATAAAGTGAGCAATCTGCCGTGGAAATCTGAAAGCCAATAGTGACAAGATACTATCCTATCTTGTCAGACCATGCTTTGGGTGCTTGCTTCAAGCCATACAAGGCTTTCTTCAACCTGCGAACAAACTCAGGATGAATAGCATGCACATAACTTGGTGGCTGCTCCATATGTCTGACCTCTTCTTGCAAATCACCATGCAAGAAGGCATTCTTTACATCCATCTGATGTAAAGACCATCCCTTTGATGCAGCCATAGCAATGACTGCTCTTAGAGTTACCATCCTTGCAATCAGACTGAATGTTTCTTCATAATCAATGCCATATGTCTGTGCATACCCCTTGACAACTAATCTTGCCTTGTATCTGCTCCCAGAACCATCTGCATTGTGCTTCACCTTATAAACCCACTTGCAGCCAATTGCATTCTTGTCTTTAGGTAAAGGCACCAATTCCCATGTAGCATTTGCTTCCAAGGCACCCATTTCTTCATCCATGGCTTTCTCCCATTTTTCTTTTCCCATGGCTTGCTCAAAAGAAGTGGGTTCGGGTTCTTGTATCACTTTGACCATATAGGCATAGTGAATGGCTGTAAATCCGTCATATTTCAGCCTATCCACAGGATACCTAACTCTAGTAGACCTGGCAAAATAGGCTCACTACCAGGTGCTCTCAAAACATCCCTGTCTTCCTTACTCCAGGTGTAACAACAGAAGGAATACCCAACTCATCATCAAGGCTCTGTTCTAAGCCACTAGATTCACCATCCACATAAGAGTGACCTGCATTCGCATCAAACATGGGCTGATCTACTTTCTCTTTTCCTTTTTATGATACTTGCATACCACTATCTGCATTGCTTTGAGGAGATCCTCCTGATCTAAATCTGCTTGTCCATGGCGAAGTATGTGAACCACTGCTAGAGGACACTACAGGTCCACTAATATTTTGTGATTGCTGCTGTGAATTCTGTGCAGCATTACCATTTTGTGCATCTACATCATCAATCACATTTACTGGTTTATACCAGCTACTCATCTCACACTGTATTCGGGACATGAAATACATCAGACAGGTATTTCTTTTTCCCATCTTGCATAAACAAAGGAATTTTACCAATCTGCACAATCGGATGTGTAGTATCATCACGAGTCTCCACAAATCCTGGTCTTTCCATTTTCCTTGCATCTTGCATCCATTCTGCATGACCTGTCATGTGGTTTACACACCTGAGTCACATACCACACATCATTGCTTTCTTCTGCACTTGTCATAGAATTGGTCATGTGTTGCACCATAAACAAATGCTCATTTATGTCATCACCCTCACTACTAAAGGATGCATTATTGCCTTGCTGCAATTTTCCATTCATGATGTCATTCTCTTTTTTATAGCAATCTTTAGCCATATGACCCATTTTACCACAGTAGTAGCATTCAACATTGCTGTTTGCATTTTGGCCTCTCAGCCATCCACCACGACCTCTTTGGCTCCCCCTGCCTCTAAAGTTATCACGGCCTCCTCCATAGGACTGGTTTTCTTGAATTTACTGCATATTCTGATTTTTGCCATGGCCTCTAGATCGGCCTGCTCTACCTCTGCCTCTACGTCTTCCAGCATTTGAGTAGAAGACGGTTTCTTTTGAAGTTCCTCCTGAAGAAGATGCACCACCATTTCTCTGCTCTTCAGAAATTAGAAGAGCAATCAACTCCTCAAAATCAGGAAATTTTTCACAGACGGCAATGGATGTCTGGAATTGTGCATAATCCTTTCCAGGTCACATAAACTAAATCATCATCTTCCACTGGCGACCCAATGGAAGCAAGTGCATCTGCAATCTTCTTCGTCTTCATGTTGTAGTCATTGATGCTCATATTTTCTCTTTGCACATTATGCAACTTCTGCTTGAGCTGCATTTTCTTGGCTTGCGTATTTGTGTTGTACATTTTTGTCAAAATATCCTACGCCTCCTTCAGTGTGCTTGTGTCCTGAATATGCACAATCATAGAATCTGAAATACTGATAGACAACCAGTACATAACTTTTCTGGCCTGCAACTCCTGTTGATTGGGAACAGAGTGGGAGAGAAGTAAGGAGTCTCACTTGTAGCTTTCTCACATACACAATGGGGGAATACACACAAAGGTAGAGGCTGAAAACAGTTTTCCTCTTCTTAGTTGTGAAAGCCAAAAGAATCTCTCCTTTTTTTTAGTACAAAAGGAATAGATGAACCCTATATGTGGATCTCAAACCAAACTCAGCTAACCTAGGTGGCATACTAACTAAGCCACTAACTAGAGTACATAAAGATAGTTGTCATCTAGCTATTATTCATGGGCGGTGTACCAACCGCATTTGCAGCTAACAAGTCGATGACATAAATGCACAACAGTCACCGTGGCATATCATGAGTGGAGCTCGATAACTCAACACTATTCCCTATGGGGAGTAACATGGAATGACGCACCAGAATTCAAAATCCAACATGGTATATGCATCATGTAAAGTGGTAAGCAAGTCTGCAAATAAACTAGACATGAAGAGAATGTCATTGTCACTATTATCAGTGAGACTACATTGATCTCCTCGATCTTCACTTTTCCTTTGTCCTCCCTTGGACTGTCTTCCTTCTTACCCAATTTGCATTCTTTTTCTCATCCTTTTGCTCTCTTTTCAGCTTGTAGCAATCGTTTTTTATGTGGCCCTTCTTGCCACAATGGTAACACTCAATGTTTCGTGCCCTTGATTTGCCTCTTTCTTGGGACTTCCCCCTGAATTGTGATTTGCCCCTTTGCACATTTAAGGTAGCATCCTACTTGTTGCCATCCATAGACTTACAGCTAATCTCCTCGACCAACAAGCTACCCACAACATCATCAAACTTTAGTACTCCACCAGGTGCAGAGTTACTGACAAGTTGTAGGGAAGATATCCCATGAGGATGGCAATGGATATAAGAGGAATATTGCCTTGGTCTCCGCATCAAAATTCATCTTCTGAGCTTGAAGTTGACCAAAAATAAGATTGAATTCATTCAAGTGAGAAGTAATGGAGACCCCTTCCTTTATCTATAGCTCAAATAACCTCTTCATGAGGTAAACTTTATTAGAGGCAGTTTCCTTCTCATAAGTGGCACATAATTCCTTCCACAAATCTTCCGTAGTCTTCTCATTTACTAATGTGAAATAAACTGACTTTGCAAGATGAAGTCTAATAGTAGAGTTTGCTAATGCATCTAACTCATTCCAATCATCCTCAGACATATTTGCAGATTTAACTGCAATCCCTTCCAAGGGATTAATCTGCTTCTTTTGAATAAGAACATCCCTTATCTGCTCTTTCCACAAAGAAAAGTTTGTCCCATCAAACTTTTTAATGCTGAAAAACTCCTTTTCAAACATGGAAGAGGATGCCATGATGCAAATCAAGCAAAATCCCAAATACTAGTGCCTGCACGAAAGAATCACACCAAATACTAGGTGTACCCATATATGTCTGTCACAATGGAGGGTAATATCACAAAAAACTCAAAGCTTAAAGCATCAAAATGCATCTAACTCATGCACATATACTATGCATCCCTATGAGCAAATTTGGCCCAAAAGAAAATGCCAACTGAAATGGCAATCCAAATGCCAGTCAAAGTGCTGAAATTACAACAGTTTGCAACAACTTTTCCCTATTTTGAACAACCAATATATTTTAAATGATACTCGAATGCCAAAATTGTATACAACAAAATTGCAGCCAATTGATAGCTCTAAAAACTTCCAGTTTACTATAGATCCAAATTCCTTATGGATTCTCTAATATTAATTGCTAAAAACATCCACCGCCTCACTTTTTCCAGCTGCTGGTGTCTAAACTGTCAAATCTGTAAATCATGGGCTTACAAGGCATAACAAATCTGCTTGCAAATGTCGGATTGAAATGCTTTCAAAAGCAAGATTGTAGCTTGTCCAATGGTCTCAAACTGTCCAGTTTAGACCTCAATTGAATTCTTCACAGTTGGAAAGATATTCAGGTCAGAAATAGGCTTCATAGGCTGTGGGTTGCAACTTTTTGCTATCTTGCAGGTCTGATAACTTTTTACAGGATAATCCAGATAAAAAAACTTTCAAAGGCAAAGTAGTAGCCCTTAAACTAATCTACACTTTCTTTATTTAACTCAAATTATAAATCCTCAAGGTTTGAGAGATATTCTCTCCTGAAAGTGACTATTTGTACAGTTTGCAGCAGGAAAAACAACAGCATAAAAATTCCTCACAATTCACTCTGCAATCTCTTCTGCCTCAGCCAAGCATGGCCATAATGCATCAATAACCAATGCATAGAAAAATGAGCAACCAATGCTCTCCTGCACTCGAGTAAGTATGCAAAGTGTACAAGCACAAGTCCTACAAAATGTCATGCAAATCAGAGAATGTTGTGCTCGCAATGCATAAACGCATCACTGGCAACCTGCTGGGCATGAAACCACAAAGTGACAACATCCAGCAATCGTAGTAGCAAAGTTCCCTCTGAAAACAGGTTGTTTTTGCTTCCTGTGGTTGAAAACTAGTGTAGCATAGGCTGAAAATGATGCCCTAGAGGATGAATATATGACTTCCCCCTCTTAAAACAAGCAATAAACTATCCGAAAAGATAGAGCAGCCTGTTGTATACATCCTGAACAGTAAAAACAACCTGAAATATGTTAAAATACAGTTGCCATGGGCAACCCACGGGCAGCAGGAGACTCCATGCAATAAGTACGGGTGAAAATAACCTTTCTTGGGCTGAAAACAAGCAAGAAACAAGCTCTGGGAAGTAGGCAACGGGCTGAATATTACTGCTACAGCAAGGAAAACGAGATTCCCTTCCTCCGTTTTGAAGCCACAAGCGAATAGAAACTCTCGTGCAAGCTTCCAGAGCAATAGGAAAGCAAAGGGCGGTTAGAGGGCAAGGCTCTGATACCAGTTGAGAGTGCTCTCAACGGAAGAATAGAAGAGGGTGAGAGAGAGAAAGAGCCGCACATGTTTTGGTGGGTGCAGAACACCCTAATCTTCTATGTCATCCATATATATATATGTGTGTGTGTGTGTGTATGTGTGTTTGAGTATTGTACATAACCAAGGTTAAGGTACAGTGCCCTTTAACCCCCACACTCCCAAATCATAATACTTATTTGCTTCTTTCATGTACTCAGGATAAATGCTCCTTCCTTCCCTCCTTTGGAATTGGCAGTGTCTTAGACATCTGATGGATTCCTCCTCAGGGAGACAAGATGGTAACGTTGGCTAAGTGGAGAGTGAGAATGTTTTACTTCGGGCTTCCTCTAATGATAGTTGTCTTTTTGTGCTATCCACAATCTACTCAACGATCTAAGAATGTTGGAATCACCTGCTTAAGAACACATGCAACTCCTCTCTGGCAAGTTTTCGAGATATTGTCTCTAAGATTAAAAAAATCGCCTACAGATGACAAGAATTTGAATTTCACCTAGCGTGTTGCTCGTAGTGATTTTACCACCATTCGACTGCAATTATGACTATTGACATTTAGGTAATATACCAATATTAAGCCATTCGCGAGACATATCTTGACGGTAATATTATCGACGTTATCTCGGCACCTAGGGAAGGGCCAATTCCCTCTGATTATAACTCTTTGGGGAAGGAAGTGTGCTGCCTCCCCGCCCAAACTATGTGTGCTTATAATAATTATGTATTATATATTATCATGTAAATATTTTCAATTGCTCATCCATTCAAAATTGCTTGTTTTCAACCTGAATTTTTAAAGCACTCCTCTCTTTTATTGCATATTATCGATGCAAGGGAGCAAGGAAATCCAAGATGGATGTAAGGTCGAAGGATGACGACACCTTTATTCATATGGTTGTAGTCCATGTGACAATATTGTATAGACTTCAACGAGGATCAGTTATTGTATTGCCTTATTCATGTATTTGTTGGATTTCAGCTTCCAAAATATCGACATCACGAAATCAATAATAAATCACCACTCCTAACATTTGCAAGGAGGATTGGGTCCTAGCGAACCATGTGTTGCGTCTCATGTCCATTTCACTCATTCGCCTTTTTTTCTGTGAATGATCATAAGGCCTGCCGTAGATTCAAAATAGCGAGGAGGATGTGCACTGCGAAAAAGAGGATGGAGATGATGAATTGAAAGCGAGAGAGAGAGAGTAAAATCATGGGAGATTTTTGAAAAATTGAAAATGGCAATTTTCGCTTTGTTGTGAATGGCCTTCATTAGTCCTTCATTCGACAGGCCACAAATTGATAAAATACTAGGATTGAGTTAGTCCTTTTCGACAGGCCAAAAATTGTTAGTCGTTAGTGATTTCAACCGGGGGAACAGCCCTGCCAGTCCTGATAAATGCTCTCAAAGCCCTGTCCGCCCAGGGAATGGCTCCCTCATTTATGTCCTCATCCTCTTCGCCGTACCGTGACAGAACCTCAGAATTCAATGCGGTCTTGCAAACGCTGAAAAAGACTCAGAGCCTCGCTATAAGCAGTGCCTCCCAGGAGGGAGCTGCAGGCCTACCCGGTTCACTTGTCTCAGCTTCAACCTACTCGGAGTTCAATAAGAAGGCCTCAAGAGTTGGCCTTGGCATCCATGAAGCATCCAAAAAGGTCGCACGACTTGCATCATGTATGTGCCAATTTCGCTCGTCGAATGCGTTCTTTGATCGTTACAATTGAAATGAAGCTCCCAGGCTGCTTGGTGGCGTATTTATATGTTCACTCCTAGGTCCTCTAAATCTTTTGGTTTTTACGAGCGTTTCAGCCCGTTAGAGATATTCAGTTTAGGTTTGATCATTTTGTCAGATGTGACAACAGATTAAGTCGACTGGCCTGAGAAGGTACTTTAGGGAGAACCTCGCCATAAGAATTTAAGTATTTGTGCATGGCTTTCAATTGTCAAAAACGATTTTCCGAGGCAGTAGACTTTGGCTACAAATTCTCAGCCAATTCATCTGACGCTACTTTTCATGGATTTCTGGACACGCCAAGTCTTGTGTAGATCGAATGGAAAGCTGGAACTGTCTGCACCATTTTAAACATTGAAATACGACCTTAAATTCTGAAATTCACTCCACACGATTGATGAAGTGGAGTCATGAGGCCACGCATTTATTTGTTTGCAAAGGATATTCAGAATGGTTGATACTGAATACGAGAAGAATCGCTTTCCATCTTGTATCTAAACATCCAAAGATGCTTTCCCCCCCACATATAGTGTTATTGGAGTAGTGCAAGTTGAAGACGTAAACCTCGTGACGTTAGGATCTTGGCACTTGCCTCATACCCACAAATCGTGATGGTGAAATAATCTCACTTACGAGTTGAGAAGAATGTGTATCTTGAAGGGTATGTGCATGAAGAGGTGTATATCCTCTTTTCGCCACTCTTTTCGCCATCTTCCCCCTTGCTGGACCGCGTGGTGGCACCGGGAGACCCGCGTGGAGCAGGCCTTGCAACGCCCGTTTTCGAGGTTGCTTGAGGAGCTTCCCTCCCAAGCTTGTTTCTCGAAGGCTTGTTGGTAGAGTTTCTTGCTTAGTTATTGAGCCGGTTCGGGCTGCTACGAGCTTGCTCACTGGATTTTTTCCTTTCTTCCTTTTCTTCGCCCCTCCTCTTCCTTCATGCAACTTCGGGTTAATTATTTATGCCTTGGAGAAAGGAAGCTTGGTTGTGACACTTGTCTGGCCAGAAGGGCTCAATGGTAGCACCTTCGACTCCCCCAGCAGTTAAGGTTTTACTCTCTCCTCAGGATAAACAACAGGTTCAGAAAGCAGTTCAGTCCCTCACGGACGAGGCAATAGTTGGTCGGATAGTAGGGCTCACACCTTCTAGGAGTCAGTTTAGAGATTGGTTACAGGCGAGTTGGTGGTAGAGGGGGACCATATTCAGAAGGTCACCATCTACGGACGAGGAGTCTTTCTTCTCCAGCTTCGCTCACCCGACACCACCTTGGCTCCGGTAGAGCAGAGCCCCATATGCCTTGGCCCGCACCTTGCTTACCTTTTCATTTGTACCATGGCTTCACAATAGAGGACATGGAGACGACTCATCATGTGCCTCGCTTTCTGATGACGCTTTGCTTCCCAAGGCTCCCAAGGAGTACATGCCCATTCTTCCCTCTATTGGCAGATTCAGCCGCTACGGTGGTGGCAGATGAGGGAGTCCCCAAACTGAGACTGGTGGTAGAGGACATTGAGTCTCTTCTAGAGTGGATCCTCCTTGAGACCCTTGAGGGGGTGAGGTTCGGCAGAGGATCGAGGTGTCAGGTCTACCATGTCAGTGCCTTCGATGCAGAAAGCGGGATCATTTGGCTAGGGACTGCTGTCCTCGAGGTCAGAACGACCCCTTAGCAGGATCACTAGTAGGAGTCGCAGGCAGATAGGTCTAGCCTAGCAGCGGCAGCCCCCGCAGGTTAGATAGAGACCGCACAGTGGGAGCCCCAGGAGACGAGGACCCAGCAACCCTCCAGGCCGCAGAGTAGTAACAGGAGTCCCATACCCCTTGGGTGACACCTTCAGACTCCAGAGGGAGATTGGACCAAGGTGGGTAAGAAAAAGCCCAGCAAGTGGGCCCAAAAATGCCGCAAACAACGCGCTCAACGCAGAGAGAGTGTGAGCGGAGCGAGAAGCATCCACGGAGGAACAGCCAGGGGACCCCCCTCCAGGTGATCCACCCCCCTCGGGAGCTGAGGCCCCGACTTCTCCAGTGGACCCCGCTAGTGCGGAGGTCCAGTGCCTGCAACCATACACATGCCAGCAGTAGACCCTCGACGTTCTGAGACAAAGCATTTGGCCACGGTAGCAAAGGCCCAGGTTACTGGATCATCGGCCTTGCCTCCCCCCCTCCCCCCCCTAGATCCCCCCCTCCCCTCAACCTCCCTCCCCTCTTGTCCCTTCCCTCCCAGTCTGTCCAGGACTCCCTGCCTTCTGGCAAGGACAAGGGCGCGCCCTCCTCGGCCTCCTCTTCGTCAAAGTAGACGGTTCTCCCCCTTCTGAGCCCTCAGCTTCTAGGTGGGCTCTCAAGGGTGGAGACTCGTCCTTCCAGTCATTCTCAGATCCTACCTCGAGATATCAGATTCCTATCCCTTGCCACTGGAGCTTACGCTACCGATCCTGCAACTTCGAAAGGGGGTTTCGATCAGCATGGTAGGCTCTTGCACGCATCCGGTTTGGGGCTTCCAGTTCGCTTCCATGGGGGCTGAGAAGTGGACTCCAAAGATGTTCGACGCCATGCTAAGTGTCGCGCATGATGGACGAGTGGATGGGTCTGTAGGGCTTGGACTGATGACTTGACCATGGAGCTACTTTACATTTCAGCTGGGCAAGTTGAAGACGTAAACCTCGTGACGTTAGGATCTTGGCACTTGCCTCATACCCACAAATCGTGATGGTGAAATAATCTCACTTACGAGTTGAGCACAAAGAAACTATAAGGGAAGATAAGTGTCTGAACCATATTCAGAAGGTCACCATCTACAAACGAGGAGTCTTTCTTCTCCAGCTTCGCTCACCCGACACCACCCTGGCTCTGGTAGAGCAGAGCCCCATTTGCCTTGGCCCGCACCTTGCTTACCCTTTTCATTTGTACCATGGCTTCACAATAGAGGACATGGAGACGACTCATCATGTGCCTCGCTTTCCGGTGACGCTTTGCTTCCCAAGGCTCCCAAGGAGTATGCCCATTCTTCCCTCTATTGGTAGATTCAGCCGCTATGGTGGTGGCAGATGAGGGAGTCCCCAAACTGAGACTGGTGGTAGAGGATATTGAGTCTCTTCTAGAGTGGATCCTCCTTGAGACCCTTGAGGGCTGCAGTTCTTCTTTGGTTAGAGGAGAAAGGATGGTCTGTTAGAGTGCCTGAAAAGATTTTATGTTGGGGATTGGGCGCTACACAGGGGTGGCTCCACAGGCATCCTAGTAGGTACTATCATGTTAGACCATTCCCCTATCGTACTTCACCTTGAGCAGACCCCTCCCGGACTTCCCCAAAAGGGGATTTGCATCCCCGACTACCTCTTGCAGGAGGAGGAGGATCAACATGTAGTTGTAGAGATCTGGCAGCGGTCGGAGGCCGGACCCAGTGAGGGATGGGCGGCATGGGTGGCCGAGGCGGTCTCAGGCCTTGCGACAGAGGAAGACTCTCCAAGAGCATCAGAGAACCTTGAGGTGGGATTTAGCGTCCATAGAGAGACTAAGAGAGGAGGACCCAGCCTCTCAATGGCTCTAGGACCGACAGGAGGCTGCGTGACTAGTTCTACAGGCCATAGAGATTTAGAGGGCTGAGTTTATGTATCATTCATCCCGGGTCAGATGGGTTCAACGGGGGGTAGGATGACCAGGCAGTTCTTTAAGACTTCCGGGCCTCGCTCAACGGGGACACAACGTCAGAGACTGAGGGATGCACATGAGTTGATGCAGGCAGATCCTTGGGAGATCCTAGAGATGACTACAGACCTCCATCAACAGTTGTTTTAGGAAGAGGAGGGGTCCCTCGCGTCCTTGATAGTTCTCGTGGCAGTTTGGGAGTAGGTGCCTACAATGGTCACGTCGAGCCTGAGCAGACGTGTGGAGGCTCTTTCCACAGACGAAGAGCTCAAGGAGGCCCTGAAGGCCCTCCCCCCCAGGAGTGCTTAGGGGACGATGGTCGGACCCCGACATTCTTCCTAAGCTTCTAGAAGCACACTAGCATTCCTTTCCGTCTGGCCTGTTAAGAGATCTTTGACTCTTGCTCGCTCTCGTAGACCTTGAGTCAAGGTTGGATTTGTCTGATCTTGAAAGGAGGGGACAGGTCAGACATTCGCTGATGGAGACCGTGTTGGAAAGGTCACCTCCCCATCTGTAAGCCCCCAAATGAGGAGAGCGTGGGGGAGGGAGACCTAGGGCAGGATGTGCCCAAAAAGAGATTACCTGGATGTGTGGATCTGGGACAGATCTGGAGCATTCATGGTTGGTGGGGTATCCCAAGGATGAAAGGCTGCATCAGGAGCAGCTCATGTGCAGGAAGATGGCGGGGACACAGTGCCTTGGATCAGGCCTGGCATGAGGCACTCAGTGGACTGCAGCAGGACCCTATGGAAGGCGCAATGACATCAGCAATGTACGGAACTGTACAGCGCTGTAGAAGGGCCTGGCAGAGGCGCTTGCATGACAGGGTCCTTGACAAAGACTATGGGCAGGTCTATGGCCTGCAAGCAGGGCTGGCAGGTGGCAGGACAGCAGCAGCAAAGGGGGCTGGACCCTGCCTGGAACAAGGGCCAGCAAAGGGCCTTAAATAGGGCTAGAAAGGCAGCCAACCAGCCAACCAACTGGTCGGTTGATACAGACCAGCCAGTCGGCCCATTTAGGGCTGGCTGGTCGGTTGGTTCAAGGGGGGCCTTGGGCCCTATAAAAGGAGAGGCCTCAGGCCTCATTTCACATCATCTGGAGCAGCAATTCCATCAGCAGAAAGAGCAGCAGCAGGGCTTTCTTTGGGCCTACAGTCAGGAGGAGAAAGAAGTGCCTTGTGCTGCAGACTTAGCTTGCAGGAAGCTGCCCACCTAGACTGGTTTCCAGACAGCAAGGTGGAGAAGATCATTCTAGACAGAAAGTCTACTCACGCTCGAGGTGGAGCACGCGGACTCTAGTCTAGAGATAGCCAGTAGATAGGAGAAGGACTTTTGTGGTAAGATCAGAGGACCACACCATTGGTGGGACTCTGGATCTGTCTCTCTTGTATTGTGTCCATAGTTGTGGACGGAAATATATATTTTGGTGGTTTCTCTATCTGATTGGTTCATTGTCTATTAATGACTCTGCACACCTATTGAATGCACATAAGTAAAGAAGTCTGTGATTCCACACCCACACCGCACACTGTGTGAGCTCCTGGGCATTACTATAAGTCTTCCGCTACGTGTATCCTCTGTTGGGTATTTTCTAACAGACCGATCACCCTGATGGATACCACATACAAGATTCTAGCCAAAGTTTTGAGCTTGCGTTTGCGGCCCCACCTCCCAGACATTATTCATGACACGCTGACAGACTTTGTGTAGGAGCAGAGCATCTTGGACAACATCTTCACTTTTTGGGACGTTGTGGATTGGGCTAGGTAGGGGTCACAGCCCCTCGTCGTTCTCCTCTTGGATTTTGAGAAGGCCTATGATAGGGTGGAGTGGTCTTTCATGGAGGGCACGATGCATCGTATGGGTCTCATGGATAGGTGGATTCGAGGGGTATTGGCTCTTTATGTGGGTATTTTCTCTTTCTTGGTCGGTTCATTAGGGCTTTCCTCTCACCCCCTTTCTCTTTCTCTTTGTAGCCGAGGCACTGGGATATTTCTTGCGCTCCCAGACAACAGGTCTCACATAGATGCGGCTCCCCATTAGACAGGAGGAGGAGCTTCTAGACTCATAGTTCGCAGATGGAAATTACCGCAGCAAGTCTAGAGGCGGTTAGGGGTGCTCTAGCCTTCTACTGTGCATGTGAAGCATTGTGGCTCAGGTGGATCTTGGAGGACATGAATGTGGCACAAGAAGATGCGATTGTGGTTATGTGCGACAACCAGAGTTGCATAGCGATAGCCAACAACCCCGTGTTTCACGCACGGACGAAGCACATCAAGGGCCAGTACCACTTTGTTCGAGAACTCATCGACGAAGAAGTCATAGAGTGGATATATTGCCCGACCAATGACAACATCTCAGATGTCTTCACGAAGGCACTTCCCAGGGAGCAGATAGAACACCTCATTTGATGCTTGGGGATCGGCCCACAGCAATGTCATTTAGAGGGGGTGTTAGAAAAGTCACTGCCCCACCTGTGAGCCCCCGTTTTGAGGGGACAAGGGGGCAGGGGACTATAGGGGGGTAGGGGAGCAGAGGTCCTACCAGGCTGGAAACCCGCGCAGCAAAGGAAGAGGGGCACGGCCCTTCTACGCGGCTTATGGAGCAGGAAAATGGCGCAGCCTAGGATCTGCATCAGCAGGCCATGTGCTGGGCACATGGGCCCATTTATAGGGCTGGCCCAAGCCAGCCAACCAGGTTGGTGCTGCAAGCAGGGGACCGACCCCCTGCCGGTCGGTTTTCTCCAGCCCAAGCAGCGCCTATAAAAAGCCCCCTGGTTGACAAGTGTACCGCTCCTCCCGAAAATGTGAAAGATGCTTGTCGAAGATTGCAGGTAAAGATAGCTCTGAAAAAAGCTGTAAAGCAGCTACAGCATCACTTGGCTGTTTGTACACGCTCATCCTTTGAGCTTTTATTTGCCCACAATTGTGGAAGAATATATCTGAGTTTTTTGCTATCTATCTCTCCGTCTCTGTGAGTGTTGTATGAGCTAGATTGGGAGTGAGGTGTGAGTGATTCTATCCTCTATTTCCAACATTACAGCCAGCATTTCCTTCTAATAGATTTTTAAATGCTTTTCAACAGGCTGTAAAATGCAATCTCGTAAGCCACAACCCATCCTTCTTGCATTAGGACCGCCCCAATGCCATTTTTGCCACATGCATCCACTTGAATATGAAAAGCCTTCCGTAAGTCAAGTAAAATCAGCACCGATTCTGTAGTGAGCTTTTCCTTGAATGTCTCAAAAGCGCCATCTCTTTCTGAGTCCAAGCAAATGGTGTTTTTTTTTTTTGCAAAGTATGTAGTGGACTGGCAATCTCGGCAAGTAACGGATGAAACGATGGATATAAACATAGTCTGAGAAAGCTTGGTAGCTCATGCAAATTCTTGGATCAGGGCCAACTCCTGATGGCCTCGACCTTGGCTAGGTCCATCCGTACCCCATCCATGGACACAATATGTCTCAAAAAGTGTATCTTTTGCATAAGGGATTCACTTCTCTTCGGATTGACAATCAACTTTTGTTTCCTAAGCTAGGCAAATACTGTAGGCTAGGTCAAGCAATAGAAGCTCAAAAATGGAGGTGAGAAGGAGGAAAATGAGATGCTGTAATGAATTGAGAGTGGAGGCCCAAGAGGGAGTCAACATAACAAATCCCTAGGGCTAAATGCCCATGCCCCAACTAGACTAAGTGTCCTAACTGACCTAGGTGGTACATGTACTAACTGTACCAATAGTCCTAATTGACTATAACTAGGCCTACAAGACACGTAGCAAGGAATAAGTGGCACCTATGGATAGCCCATAGAATGGCCTATACACCCCCCTCCATGGTATGGGCTGAAGTATCCTGGCCATGGCTAAGGATACCTGAATATCTAATGTCATGGTTGCACATGTTCATCCTGCAGGGATATAGCAACCTATGATTGTACAGAGTACAACAGCTCAAGTTACAAAAGGTACTAAGTTTAAAGCTCGCCGAAAAGCCTCAAACTTAGGTCGAGGTAGAGCCTTCGTAAATAGATCTGCCAAGTTGTCTTCAGTGGGAACATAACACAATTGAACATCACATGTTGATAATCGCTCTTTGACATAGCGATCGTGAACCTCAATATGCTTTGTGCGAGCATGGAAAACAAGATTCCGTGCAACAACCAAAGTAGTTTGACTATCAGTGAAGATGACGGTAGGAGCAGTCTGACATGCATAAAGATTTGCAAGAAGCTTTGAAAGCCAAACACACTCCACTAGGTGTAAAGGCTGCTCTGTACTCAGCTTCACAGCTAGAAGTAGCAATTGCACTCTGCTTCTTGCTGAACCAAGAAACACATGAAGTACGAAGCATGGAACAATTGCCACTATGTGACACACGAATGTCTGAACAACCAGCCCAATCACTATCAATGAATCCATACATGACAGGTGAAGTATCAGCCCCATAAAGAAGGCCTAAGTGCAAAGTGTCTTTGAGATATCTGAAGACATGCTTCATGGCATGCCAATCGTACATAGATGGGATGTGCATATATCTGCTCAACTGTGAGACAGCATATTGTATAGATCAGGTCTCGTATGGCATAGGTAAATCAAACAACCAACTGCTTGCTGATAGAGAGTGACATCACATGTACCGCTGCCATCCTCAAAAGAGAAGTGAAAACCAGGCTCTAATGGCGTGGATACTGGCTTGCAAAACGCTGCAAAAGCTGTCCAATGTACTTGGATTGTGACAACAAAATGTCCCCCCCACTCCTAGCAAATTGGATGCCCAGATAGTAGTGCAAAAGACCAAGATCAGACATAGCAAATGTCTGCTGCAAATCAAGCTGAAACTCTGCAATTTGCTGAGCATGTGTCCAGTCACAAGCATGTCATCCACAGAAAGGACTAAAATCAGCAAATCTGTCTCACGCTTGTGGATGTAAAGGGTAGCCTCTGTAGGGCTGTTCTGAAAGCCAAGTGTGAGCAAATGAGTATAAATCCGCCGGGAATACCAAGCCCGAGGTGCCTGCTTCAATCCATAGAGGGCTTTTTCCAAGCGGCATACCTTGCTTTTAGAACCTTCAACCTCAAAGCCAGGAGTTGGGAAACATAGGCCTCTTCTTGCAAATTCCCATGAAGGAAAGCTGTCTTGATAACAAGCTGATGTACCTCCCAATGAAAGTGGGCAGTAAAGGCAATAACAATGCGAATAGTAGTGATCTTGGAAGTGGGAGCAAAGGTCTCCTTAAAGTCAATGCCGTGCTGTTAAGCATAGCCCTTAGCAACAAGACGGGCTTTGTAACGGTCCACTGAACCATCAGCTTTCCGTTTAATTTTATAAACCCACTTAGTTCCAATGGCATTCTTGCCAGGAGGCCAATCAGACAACTCCCAAGTGTCATTTTGATTTTTAATTGCACCACTCTTTTGGCCCCCCTGTTGTATACTTTGGCCCTAGGAATGAATTGCCTAGTAACTGGGCGCATATTTACTATTTCCAAGGGCCCACTAGGAATTTTAATTCCCCAAGTCCCGCTCCATGGCCGGACCCTCACGCCCCAGAGGCTCAAGGAAGTCACGCGCAAATTACCGGAGTCGCAAATCAAAAGTCCCATAATTTCACGTCCTCATGATAGAGCCCCCTGAAAGAATTAGCTTGCATAGCCTTCAACCAACAATCATTTTAAAAGGCATCTTGATGACTAAGGGCTCTTCATTGCATGCTGTAGCAACCAAAGCATAAGCAACGAAACTAGCATGCTCTTTCTGGACAACTGCTCTCGTACGGGCTGGTAGAGGAGTATCTTGTTTGCTGTCTTTTAATGTGTCAAGGAGGCAACGGGGGACCTTTTTGGGCTCCTGGATTTCAGCTGTTTCTTGGTCAAGAGCCCTCTGCAAATGGTCCTGATCAATGAGAGGCATATCAGGCTGAATATCTGGCTGCACATGTTGCTGCAAATGTCCAACAGATGGAGAAGTACAACCTCAGATGGAACATCATCTTGAGCATCGGAAGGAAACAAAGGCATCAAGCTGTCAAAATTATCTGGGGCATCAACAACGGGCTGTTTTTGACTGTTGAGCAAAGGCATAGTGGAAGATTCATCAAACACAACATCCCGGTTGACAAAACACTTTCCCGTGCGGGGCTAGTAGAGCTTATAGCCCTTGCTCTCTGAGCTATACCTAATAAAAATGCACCCGAGGTGCCTGCTTCAATCCATAGAGGGCCTTCTTCAAGCGGCATACCTTGCTTTCAGAACCTTCAACCTCAAAGCCAGGAGGTTGGGAAACATAGACCTCTTCCTGCAAATGCCCATGAAGGAAAGCTGTCTTAATATCAAGCTGATGTATCTGCCAATGAAAGTGGGCAGCAAAGGCAATAACAATGCAAATGGTAGTGATCGTGGAAGTGGGAGCAAAAGTCTCCTCAAGGTCAATGCCATGCTGCTGAGCATAGCCCTTAGCAACAAGACGGGCTTTGTAACGATCCACTGAACCATCAGCTTTCCGTTTGATCTTGTAAACCCACTTAGTTCCAATGGCATTCTTGCCATAAGGCAAATCACACAACTCCCAAGTGTCATTCTGATGGATAGAATTCAGCTTGCATGGCCTTCATCCAACAATCATTCTGAAAGGCATCTTGATGACATAATGGCTCTTCATTGCATGCTGTAGCAACCAAAGCATAAGCAACAAAACTAGCATGCTCTTTCGGGACAACTGCTCTCGTACGGGCTGGCAGAGGAGTGTCTTGTTTGCTGTCTTTTAATGTGTCAAGGAGCCAACGGGGTACCTTTTTAGGCTCCTGAATTTCTGCTCTTTCCAGGTCAAGAGCCCGGTGCAAATGATCTTGATCAATGATAGGCATATCAGGCTGAATTTCTGCATGCACATGGGGTTGCAAATGACCAACAGATGGAGGAGGGACAACCTTAGATGGAACATCATCCCGAGCATTGGATGGAAACAAAGGCATCAATCTGTCAAATATGTCTGGGGCATCAACAATGGGCTGTTTTTGACAGTCCAGCAAAGGCATAGTGGAAGATTCATCAAACAGAACATCCCGACTGACAAAACACTTACCCGTGCGGGGCTGATATAGCTTATAGCCCCTGCTCTCTGAACTATACCCAAGAAAAATGCATTTAACAGCTTTATCATCCAACTTAGTGCGTCTTTGTGAAGGCACATGAGCACATAAGCTAGGCATCCAAAAGTCCTCATGTGAGAAATTCGAGGCTTACGACCCATCCAAGCCTCATAAGGTGTGATAGTCTGCAATGCCTTTGTAGGACATCTATTCAAGATGTAATTTGCACCCATGACCGCATCCAACCACAACTTATTAGGCAAATGTTTGCCTTTCAACATGCATCTGGCCATTTCCATCGTTGATCTATTCTTCCGCTCAGCCATGGGATTCTGTTGAGGAGTATAAGGTAGTGCATCGATGATTAATGCCACGGGAAGCCAAAAAAACAGCAAACTCCTTCGACATGTATTCACCCCCCCTGTCTGTATTAATGTGAGCAATGTGCAGCCCACTCTCATTCTCAGCCAAGGCAATAAAGTGCTTGAAGCATGAAGGAACATCAGACTTGGATTTCAATGCGAAAATCCAAGTGTACCTGGTGAAATCATCACTAAAAGTAACAAAATAGTAGAAACCCCCAAGAGCTGCAACCCTCATGGGTCCACAAACTTATTAGGCAAATGTTTGCCTTTCAACATGCACCTGGCCATCTCCATCCTTGACCTCTCCATCCTTGACCTATTCTTCCGCTCAGCCACCAAATTCTGTTGAGGAGTATAGGGCACTGTGCATCAATAATGTATGCCCCGGGAAGCCAAAAAAACCCGCTCAGCCACGGGATTCTGTTGAGGAGTATAGGGCACCGGGCTTCGATCTCTGGGAGACCAAAAAAACAGCAAACTCCTGACATGTATTCAACCCCCCTGTTTGTATTAAGAAGAGCAATAAAGTACTTGAAGAAACTTCAGATTTGGATTTCAAGTCGAAAATCCAAGTGTACCTGGTGAAGTCATCAATAAAAGTGACAAAATAATAGAAGCCCTAAGAGTTGCAACCCTGATGGGTCCACAAACATCACTATGAACAAGATAAAGCTTGCGTGAAGCACCAACTCTCCCAACCTTGGGAAACGCAGCACGGTGCATCTTACCAAGCAAGCATGGTTCACAAACATACATGCAAGGTTGGAGAGAGATGGCGGATGAATGCAAGGTGAATGAAGAATGCTACATGAGAGTCACAATGAAAGGGTGATACCTTTGAGATGGCGGATGAATGCAAGGTGAATGAAGAATGCTACGTGAGAGTCACAATGAAAGGGTGATACCTTTTCATTAGTGTCCCTTGAGATCACTCAAGTTCCATCTTCCCATTTACACCTACCCTTATCCTATGACCCATGCATTTACCATTCAGTGCACCTTAATGCACCCTTCCCTTCTTATTGCCCCTAGGACCTAGACACATGTGCATATCTTTATTAATAAAATAAGTATCACATGTCCAAATTTGATGCCGTTTGAAGCAGCGGCTCTAGCTCGACTAGTCCTATCTACTCAAATGATCCATCGCCATAACAAATCGGTCAGTGTCCATTATAAATACAAATACATGTTACACCATTGGCGTATAATATATAATAATGTTTTTATGTCTTCTAATCACGGATTAGTGATTTCTCCTATCATGACACTCCCTCCTGCTTAAATGGGCAGAAGCCCTCTTCTGGATCCTCTCTTGTCTCTTTCTCTTGCATACGCTTTTCTCTTTTACTTCTGCATTTGCATCTCCTCTTTAGAATCTTCAAATAGTCTTCTCTTGGTAGTACACGATCTCTTCTGAATCAGAATTTAAATCTCATCTTCAAGTTCTGGTTCCTCTTGATGCTGAATATTCAAAATGCAGAAGTACCACTGCAGTGACTCTTCAATATCTCTTCATGCTCAGAATCCTCTTCTGAATACTTAGCTACTGAAATTTCTTTGTAGTAACCTGCTCAATAAGCTGAAACATATTCTCAACAAACTGGTAAGTATTAAAACGATTCTCTCACCCAAATGTTTCATTGAACTAGGTAGACCTTGGCTATAGATGATTTTGCGATGGAGAGCTACTTAGTCTATAGAAACTATAGACCTTCAATCTCTTTTTCCAACTCTTCTATTTCAGCCCTATTCATCCCATAAGACGCTCTACGCGGAGGAGAAAATTCTTTATTCTCCGTCTATACTCTACAATGAATATGCCACTCTCTATTCAGTTCACACATCCATACACCAGTGTTGGCTGAATGGATAGCATTTACTCTTGGTTCTATGTTCACCGTAGAGTCTTGGGATGAGGAGGTAGAAGCCTCACCCTCCTGCTTGGATGCTTTGCCTTTCCCTTTTACAGAATTGGTTTTGGCAATTTTGGCTAATAGAGTAGGACATTTATGCCATGGATGCCCTGGCTTATGTTTCTTACATCCAAAACATTTACCCTCCTTAATTAGCTTTTTCTTCTCATCGTCAGTCATGGAAGGAAATGGTATCCATCCAGGATGTGATTGATTGTTAACATTTTGTACAATAGCTTTCTCTTTTCCTTTGTTGAAAGGTTTCCAAGGATTCAATTTCCAATCTCAGCCAATTTAGTGAGGTCTTTCAAGGTGGTTGGGTTAACATTTCAACCTGATACCTCACTTTTGGGGTTAGGGTTGCTATGTACTTCTTCCTTCTATCATCCTCGCTCTTCTCAAATAACTCTAAAGAGAGTTTCCAGAACCTAGCTGTAAATTCAGCGTTACTCTTGTTATCAAATTGCTTGAACCTTTTCCAGCGGAAGGTCAATTCTTCTTCATGCCTCGTAGGCATGAAAGTGACCTTAAGTTGCTCTACAAATTTGGAGCATTGAAGAATAGGCTCTTTTCCTGTTTGTGATAAGGACCACCACATCAAAGCATCCTTTTGTAGATGTAGTGTGGCAAGAGCAAGCTTCTCGTGGTCGGTCTTATCTTGATGGGCAAAATATAGCTCAAAATGGCGAATCCAATTGAGGATTTTATCCGCCTCTCTTGCTCCATCATACTTTGGGAATTCTATTCTCTCTCGGGGTTGGAATTTAGCTCTCTTTGAGGGGGTACTTAAATCTTCATCCTCAAAATTTAGCGCTCTCTTAGTCCCAAATTTTGTCATAATGGACTGTTCAATCATATGGCTAAGCTGAGAAAGCAGCTTATCAACAGGAGATTCCTCTCTCCCTCTTGCTTTTGGATTATAATCCATGTGTACAGGATTTTGAGTTAAAGGCGTAAACTCAGCACCTTGCTCTTGGATGAACTCGTTTCTCCCTTCACTTCTGAAGGAAAACTCCCTATCAAGAGATTATTGAAGGAGAGATGAAGGTAATTCTATACGTGGGTTATCATACTCAATGTGTGTAATTCTCATCTACATTATCCTCTTTAGGAGGAGGTGACGGTGTTCTCTCCCTATCTCCTTCTGGTAGTGGAGGAAAAAGGACAAGTTCATTATTAAATATCCCTTCTCCTTCCATTCTTTCCTTAGTAATACAAGAGAGAAAATGACTTGCTGTAATTTCAGAAAAGGGGTTTATTTTACAGCAAAAGTCAAGTGTTGTAGAGTTGGTGGTACTTATCCGACTCTCGCTTTCCTTGTGTCAAAAAACCGCTTCAAATGACCTCTTCTTGCTTCTCTTTTAGGCTTTTCTTCTTGTATTTCTGCTGTAACCTAGTGCGCTCCGTTTGGACTACTTATTTTGAGTGGATTGGAGCTCTAGATACTGTTATAGGGGGTGGTGCTTGGTGGGTGGATCACCCCCTAAAAATCTTGTTCCGATCTGACTTTTCGTTTGGGAAAACGGGGGGGTCTCTTTTCCCCATGGTTTAAGGGTTTTAAGGGTCTATTTGTAGGGGGGGGAGTCACCCTGTTAGGACACCCCGTTCCCCGTCCAAATACCCAAAAAATCAGAGAAAGCCCTTACCTTAGAGACTCTAGAACTCAAAGATTGCAGGGTTACATCAATAACTCCTTCCTCCACAAAGAAACAAAATGAGAATTTGCAAACAGACCTCCGTCGCAATCACGATTTGCAGTCAGCCTCCTTTCGGAGTTTGCAGACAGCCCGGCCTCCCGATCTCATGATTGCTTTCACAGGTCTGGTTGAATTGTGCCCCTCCATGCGAAATCTTTGCAACACTCTGTGTCGCTGCCCGTCCGGAAGTCTGACGTGTGCGCACGTCTTCTCCCGCGCAAGCCTTCACACACGCGGCCTATTCGTGCGGTTCCCTCGAGTGGTCTTGTCCTATGCTGCATTGGCTTCTCGTGCTTCTCGTGCCTCTATCCCGCACGCTTGCGCCTTGCCTGGTGCTCGCTCCTCTCCTTCTCTTTCCGTCCCGGTGGTGGATCGTCGAGACTCTTATACCAAATGTGAAGAACCAGCCTTCATAAGAATGCAAATGTGTGATATGCATACGGAATTTGAATGCCAATTGGCCCTCCAATGGGGAAGAGCGCCCTCGTGAGAGTACTTGTTTCTATTTGGACCTACATGCAAGGTTGGAGAGAGATGGCGGATGAATGCAAAAGGTGAAATGAAGAATGCTACGTGAAATTCACAATGAAAGGGTGATACCCTTTCATTAATGTCACTCAAGTTCCATCTTTCCATTTACACCTACCCTTATCCTATGACCCATGCATTTACCATTCAATGCACCTTAATGCACCCTTTCCTTCTTATTGCCCCTAGAACCTAGACACGTGTGTGCATATCTTTATTAATAAAATAAGTATCACATGTCCAAATTTGATGCCGTTTGAAGGAGCGGCTCCTGCTTGACTAGTCTTATCTACTCAGATGATCCACCGCCATAACAAATTGGTTGGTGTCCATCATAAATACAAATACATGTTACACCATTGGCGTATAATATATAATAATGTTTTTATGTCTACTAATCACGGATTAGTGATTTCTCTTGTCATGACAGGGTGTACGAGTTGAAACCTTGCCTTTGCCTTTGTGTTTGTGCTGGGCAGCAAAGGCTTGATCACTAGCCATAGAAGCATTGCGATTCGCACGACTTTGCTCCTCATGAAAAAGAAGAGCAACCAGCTGGTCAAATGAGAAATGATTGGCTTTACCTCCTGCAACCGACCTCAATGTAGGAGCAAGGCCTTAATAAGAATCAGGGAATCTAGCAAGGGTATTAGAAACAAGCTGAGAATCAGGCATAATCTCATCAATGTTGGCCAATTGCTCTTTTAAATCCTTTACATTAGTAAGATAGGCATCCATGTTACCACCCTCTTCAAGCTTCAAGTCTTTCAACTGCTTGCAGAGATAGGCAACCCTCGCCTCATTCTGCATTTGATACAAAGATGCAAGCTGATTCCATGCTTGCTTAGCTATCTTGCAAGACGGGATATGAGGGATAATAACCCGTTTCACTGAAAGAGCAATCAAGGCATGTGCTTTGGCATCATGACCATCCCAATGAACCTGCTCGTGTGTAGGAGGAAAAGTATCTGTAACAGGAGCTGCAGGTGTTTTAGAAGTAGTAATAGAAGCATCACCTAAAGACCCATCACTTGAAGTAGAACCAGAGGCAGTAGGTGTAGCACAAGAAGTGGCATTATGTGTAGGCCTGCTTAAACAATATGCCATAAATTGTTGGCCACCAAAACATGTCCCATCATGTATGACCACATGGGATAATTGGTGCCATCAAGCTTATCATCAACCCCAAGCATCCCAAACAAATCATCCTTGCTGCTAGTCATGGTGCTGAAATTTAAGACAAATGTACCAACTGGCGAAGCAAATGAGAGAAAGGCAATCTCTCAAAATCAAGTGACAAAATTCTGCTCAAGCTTCAAAGATTATTCTTGCAAGAGACTCTGCTGTCCCAAGGTATATCTGTTGCAAGAAAAATCCCCAAAAGGCAACATGAGGCCTTCCAAGGCAACACGGGGCCTTTACAAAATGCAAACGAAGTCGAAATTGGAAAGAACCAATGCAACAACGGTTTACCCAATGATGTAGCCTGAAAGGACAGCAGTGAAAAGGCTCTGAATGCGAGTAGAGAGATTCACTCTTGAAGGAGAGGTGAAAATGAGAAAGAAAGAAAGAAAAAGTCTATTAACGTCCACTGGAGACCAAAGGGTCTATGGGACAGCAAGAAACCCTCTAGTACATCTGCTTTAGGGAGGGCACATGGCAGCTCCCAAGGAGTGCAAAAAGCAACCCACATTATTATAGAGTACCTACATAATACTCTGAAAGAGTAAACAGCCATCAGTTTAAGACTCAGGGTCTTTTGGTTTTGATTAAAACTCTCTGATTAGGGCTACGCCTTCACGGTAAACTGCCCATTTTCCATCCTTTCTGGTAGCCTTGACTTTAGCTAATTTAGTTGCCTTATTCTTGAGTTGAGCCTGTGTAAGCTCCTCTGCTATCCATACTTTGGTACCCTTCAACTTGTAAGATTGTCGAAGAAGCTCGATCCGCATATCATTTGACTTCTGTGTAAGGATTGCATGACTTTTATAGTGCATAATAGAAGTTGGCTTGGAGTCGTCATCATCGTGCTCATCATCATCCACCCATTCCATGTTGGGCAAGCTTGCTTTGATCTTTGTCAATATTTCACTATATGTGTCCTCTTTGTACCAATCTTCTGGGAGTCCCTCTATTCTAATCTTCAGCGCATTATCACTTCTAGCTTTGTGTTCTTTGATCTCTGCTTGAATATAGACTTACTTGCTTTGGTGTCCACTTCCACAATCACTTCCTCTTAGGAGTTTGTACTTCAATGTGAACAAGATCTTTGACTGTAGAGACTAGCTGCGGGATAGGGGGGGAGTCCTTACAAGATTTTACAGCTTCATCAATTATTGCCTGCTTACCAAGCCCTTCCAGAACGTGAAGTCGAGCCTTTACTTCGGCTAGTTCCAATCGTAGCTCTCTCACTGCCTGTTGCAGATAAAAAATCTGATCTTGTTGTCGAAGGATGGGTCATTTTGAGCCTTCTTGTTGGTAATTCCGTGCATAAGGAGAGGGTGTCGTAGCTGCAACTGTGGAGTATCGAGTCCTAATGGAGGTTGAAGGAGTTGAGGGGGACTTGGAGAAGAGGGTAGGCCAGTCCATAATTGGTTGTCTGTTGAACCCCTTAGCTGAACCTAACCCTCGGGTTGGGTTGGGGGTTTAGTCCAACTCGAGGTTAGGGTTAGTGTGCTTGTTGCTGACGGGCTACTAACGGGCCACGGGGCTATACGAACGGAGAAGTACGGACGGAGGAGTACGGATGGGGCTGTACAGGCAGGAGAGGTACGGACGAGAGAGAGAGAGAGAGAGAGAGAGAGAGAGAGAGAGAGAGAGGTTGAGCGGGTGAGGGGGGGCTGAGGTGGAGAGGCTGAGCGGGTGGGAGGCGGAGCGGGTGAGGGGTGGCTGAGGCGGAGAGGTTGAGCGGAGGGGCTAGCGGGAGAGGCTGAGCGGAGAGCAAATGAGGGCTGGAAATGAGAATTACAACAAGAGAAAGTGCTCCCACGAGAAGCAGAGTACTTAGAAATGAGAGAAGAGTGATCCAATGGAGAGGTACTCGTAGTACAAGGCAAAGAATAGCCAATGGAATGAAAAAGGGCTCAAGGAGAGATCTCCATATCACTTCAGCAATCTCCAAGGAGCTTCAACAGCCGGCACGCAGCACGAGGCAGCAAGAAACACCTCCAAAATGCAGGCTCGAACGTCGAGGCTGGTGCAAACAGCCTTTCGGTCTAGAAAAGTAGACGCAGCAGGTCTGTACAGCCCGTACGGGTTGTACGAATGGCCGTATAGTCGCCGTACAACAAGCTGCAGTCACATGGGCGAATAGAATGAGTCGTACAATTGTACGGATTCCGTACAGCAGGTAGCCGCCACACTTGTGAGGTAAACTGAAAAAAAACAGCTCCCTTCGCCTCAAAATGCAGCTCCCTTCGCGGTGGATGCTCCGTCAAGATCAGGGTTTTCGTGACAGAAGTGCTTGGAGAGGCTTCAAACACTCACGGGTGTGTAAAAACCAGCAAAACCAGCAGGAATGAGGGCTCAGGAGGCTACCAAACAGCTTGGGAAAGCTGTCAATGGCCGAGGGAATGGATTTCCAACTTGCTCTGATATCACTGTAGGCTAGGGCAAGCAATATAAGCTCAAAAGTGGAGGTGAGAAGGAGAAAAACGAGATGCTGTAATGAATTCCTGCAAAAACTGAGAGTAAAGGCTCAAGAGGGAGCTAACATAACAAAACCCTAGGGCTAAATGCCCTACTTGGACTAAGTGTCCTAACTGACCTAGGTGGTACATGTGGCAAGCAATGGAAGCTCAAAAATGGAGGAGAGAAGTAGAAAACGAGATGTTGCAATACATTGCTGCAAAAACCGAGAGTGGAGGCTCAAGAGGGAGCCAACATAACAAAACCCTAGGGCTAAATGCCCTAACTGGACTAAGTGTCCTGACTGACCTAGGTGGTACGTGTACTAACTGTACCAATAGTCCTATTCTCCGAGAACACAATCATATCATCAAAGAACATGCCAACAAAAGATCTGGGCTCATGAAAAACCTTGTCCATCGTACGATTGAACATGGCCGGAGCATTTGTAAGCCCAAAGGGCATCACTAGAAACTCATATAAACCAAAAGTAGTCCTGAACGCTGTCTTGAAAACATCCTCAGGTTGTATCCGAATCTAATGATATCCACTTTTCAAATCTATGCGCTGAATATCGCCTAGCCCTCAAGCCTATGCAAAATATCGTCAATCCTTGGAATTAGAAAGCGATTCTTAATGGTGATCTTGTTCAAGATGCAGTAATCAATACATATTCGCCAAGAACCATCTTTCTTCCAAACAAGTAGTACCGGCGAACAGTACGGAGACGAATTGGGCTGAATCAGTCCCTTGTCCAAAAGGTCATTGACCTGACTCATTTCTTCTTACTGCTGCGCCGCACTAGTACAATGGCTTATTAGAGGGGCTACTGCATGGCACTATATCTATACCATGGTCCTCTGGCCTCTCGGGCGGAAGTTCACTAGGCAAAGCATCGAAAAAGCAATCAGCAAACTGATTTTGAAAACCTGCCTGCTCTTTATCCAACTTAGAGACAGTAGACTTTTCATCAATAGGATTAGGCTCTTGAGCAAAAACCATGTATGCAGAAAGATGATTTTTCATTACTGTAGAAATGGCAGAAGCTGATACAATGGGAACTGACTCTCCTTTCAATTTGGCATCAATAACATGAGTCTTCCCTGGGGGTGTAACGGTAATTTACTCTTACGGGCTTCTATCACAGCATCCATTTTATGCATCCATGGTATGCCCAACAAAACATCAGAGTCATGCAATGGCAGGTTGTAAAACTCTTTGCTGTCCTCAAGGCTTTGTAAATGCAGCTTCCCAATAATTGGAATTACTGGTGTAGTGAGTTTGGGATTAGCCATTCTGGCTTCAGACATGGGGTCAAAGAAGATCAACGTTGTCTGATCTCTCACTTTCTCCAAGTTCGGCATAACTCTGTATCCTTTCCCTGTGGTTTCTCACTTATCACATCTGGCAATAACCCCATAGAGGGCTTCGGCTTTTTGCCCTTGGTTAACTAGAATAAGCTTTGTTTTGCTTTTGCTTTGCATTAGTAAAAGAGAATTGTGGGGACGCCCACAAGGGACTAGGATTAGTCCAAGAACTAGGAATGCATGCATTTCGCTAAATTCTAACGGGTTAAAGTGTTGGAACTTGTTTGTGCAATGTGTAGGACCTAAGAGAGTGCAAAAAGAACCCAAGAGTGGGGAGAAATGCACAAAAAGTAGGTCTTGCGAGGCCTAAAAGCATGGACAAGGGGGCCGCCTCTTTAAAAGGAGGGCCCACGAGATAAAAAAGGCACCAAAAGCACCAGATTTAAAAAGAAAGCCTAATAAGCTTGGTTTTTTTTTGTAAAAGTAGCTTTCAGAAAGCAAGCCCTAGCTTTTTGCTAGGCCTAGTCTATGAAAGAAAGACCTCAAGCCTCCCAGATTCATTCAAGAGTTGTACTCAGCTTCATGCTCTTTTCAGAGCCAGTCGTACAAAGTATTATTCTATTGCAATAAAGACCGGGGGGGTCCAGCCCTTATTTCTAGGCCCTAGTGTTGCACGTGCTGCGTCTCCTTCTCTCCCTCTGTTCTATCGTGAAGAATCTTTGAGATAAGTGCTGCGAATTCTGATTTTCAGATTTCAGTTTGTGTTCTCCAGTTTCTATCGTGAAGTTCTTGTGAAATATTGCAAAAGTATTGCGTGGAAGTAGCAATCTCTATTCTTTCTCTCCCTCTCTCAGTTCGTTTTGATTCCCCTAAGAAATCTGCTGTTGTTCCTCGTTAGATGAAGCTATTAGATGCTGTTTTTCCCTGTTATCTATGAAATTCGAAATTTATCTTAGTGATTATCTATTGCGAATTGTAGATCCAGGCCACGTTTCTACCAGTAGTGATTCGTTTTTAGGGTTTCTGGTCCGGTTTCAGCCTGCATTTTTGGCTGCATGCCAACATTACCGTACGTCATATTGGGCTGCATACACCCTAAATGCCTTGCATTCCTGGCTGGAAACCCATTGCATAATTGCCATACAAATTAGGGCCGCCTCCTGCTTGACCGGCCACAACTTGAAACACGGATCCTCCTTCGAAGTATCCTGCATAAGCACCTGCATAAGGAAAAGCTTGCTGCCCCATATTTGCCAAGTGAAAATTCCTATTTGGGCCCTGCATACCAACTCCAAAACTTGGCATAGCCTATTGTGCGAAGACCATCTGTGCCACCTGCTGAGCAATCTACTGTCCCTCATGTCGTATTGGCCTAGAAAATACTTTTGGATCACCTTTGGATCCCGTTTCTTTTGAAGAAGCCTTTCGCCCCTTAGTCTTTGATGGGCCTTGCATCAATCCAGCAAATCGTGGATTTTGCGTGAGCTGAGTTATGGCTCCTATCACTGTAACCAACTGCTCCTGAACCAAAGCATCCGAATCTGCCTCATCACTTTTCTTGCTTCGATACCTATGATAGCGACACACGAGAGCTAGGTTGATTCACTTCCGGCTGGTCATCTGCATATTGTTCACCTGTAGCGGTTCCACCATGCATAGAGTGCTCTTCTCCAGAGACCTCATCACCATGTTCTGGGTCATCCTCCTCCCAATCATTACTCACTTGAGTATCCCTGTGTGACATGATTGCTGAAAATTACCTTGCTGTAATTTATGATTCAGCCAGCAGTACTTGCTCCCTAACACGACCACGGGCTCACCTCTTAGGAAAGTTGGTGATATGAACCATGCAACCGGCCTCTAATAAAAATAAGGGCTGTAAAATCACAAGTTTTGTAAGTATCTCTCCACTGGCATAATGTCCCCAGCAAACAATAACATGGGGGGAGCTAGAATGCTCATGTTTAATACAAAGTACCAAATCAGCTGGTGCCCCTAGTGGTGTTTCTTTATTATTAATTCAAATTAAAACAGGTTACAACAAAGACTAAACCCTTTTCCTGTAGGCATCCAGTTCACAGCATAACCTCTGCTCTCAGCAATCCAAGACAAAGACTAAACCCTTTTCCTGTAGGCATCCAGTTCACAGCATAACCTCTGCTCTCAGCAATCCAAGACAAAGACTAAACCCTTTTCTTGTAGGCATCCAGTTCACAGCATAACCTCTGCTCTCAGCAATCCAAGACAAACATGGCTTCACAGGCATTCAATCCCAAGGCATAACCCATCTGGCAATCTGCCCCAGCTCCCACAGTGAAAATCGCCCAACAATCTCAGCTTAACCTACATCATTCCTTTGGCATGCAAGGCCAACTGTTACGCTCAAGTTGAGGTAACGTGACCTCAGGAGGATCAGTCGACATTTTTTTAATGATATCCCAAGAGAGGGGTAAATGATGCATTAAGGAGGGACCCTAAAATGAAGACATGTGGCATACTAGATCCATGAAGAGGAAAATTTGGGGCTTGGTGGAGATTTAGTAAGCAAGAGCTTCAACGTAAGTGAATTCATATGAGCAAGCTTACGACTACCGAGAACGGTTGGGAGGTGATTCAATGTGCCTGCGTCCGTGATTCGATGTAAAGAAGCTAGGAGAAAACAGGTTTTCGTATAATATTTGGTATCAGAGCAAATGTAGGGTAATCTGAGCTCAGGAAAATGGTACATAGTATGTTTGCTAGACCATCCCGTGAAGAGAAAGTTAAATCTCCAATGGAACCGGAGTCCAGTATTCATACGGTCGAGCCTAGGAGGGCTAAGGTGCCTAATATTGCCAATTATAGGCTAGAAAAGTATTCTGGTCGGATGTCTGACCGTAGTTCCAATATCATTGAGACCTGGTTACACAAATGGGACGAGGCCTTCGCCATTTGTGAAATCAGGAATGATATGAAGAAAATCCGCGAGGCCACCCATATGTTTAATGAGGTAGCGGATAGGTGGTGGATAAAACAGCAAAAAGATGGAGTGGCATCCACTACTTGGGAGGGGTTTAAAAAGGAATTTAGAAAACACTTCTTACCTCCTGACGAAGCATCCCGAGCTTGGGATCAGTATCGAAACCTTCGTCAGAGAAATTTATCAGTGGCAGAATACACTGATAAGTTCAGAGAAAGTGTAATGAAGGTTGATGAACCCCTACCTCAGTCAATCCAAGTAAAAGATTTTATCTTTGGATTGAATGATCGAATCAAGATGGAAGTTCGGGCTAAGTATGCGAACACGCTAGATGAAGCAATTGCCATAGCCCTGAACTACGAGGATGCAAAAGGGAACAGACCAAGTGGGTTTGTGCAGGTTGGGACTCAGTATGGGTACCCGAAGAAAACTGGGTTTAAGAAGAAGTGGATTAGCAAAGCGAGTGCCTCACAGCCTAGTGGTCAAGCCAAGCATGCGAAACTAGTTTCCAAAATCAAGTACCACCATTGGAATGAAAAGAAAAGTAACACCAATGGCAGCCCGGGCTTGGTCGAAGTCTTCTTTGAAAAGGGAAGAAACGAGGAGAGAAGGCTTGTGTTTTGGATGCCTTCAGGCTCATCAGTGGAAAGATTGTCCACGAAACAAAGATCGTCGGATGGCTGAGATGGTGATCTCAGAATGCGACGTGGAAATGGAGGGAAGTCCCAGAGCAGAACAGATGTAGATTCAGCTAGCGGGATCTTCTCAAAGGTCAGTACTTGTTTTGTTATGTGTGTCTGTTGCTAAGCTAGTAACTAGTGCACCTGATAATGTCTTGTCAAAGCCCGCAGCGACGGGGTATACAATCTTTAATGATACGGAGTTAATTAAGATGAAAGGGCAAGTAGCTAATCATGATGTCATTGTGTTGTTTGACTTAGCGTCAATGCACAATGTAATTAACTCGAAGCTTGTAAAGAGGATGAAACTAAAGACTAGCCCGTCTGACTATGCATATACAGTCAGAATGGCAAATGGAAGTTCAACTGAAGTATGGGACCAAAGGGTTACCCAGTTGGAGCTTCGAATTCAGGATTATACTGAGGAGCTTGATTTTGAAATGACTAAGCTTGCTCATGCAGACATAGCCCTGGGTAAGTCTAGGAAGAATCTAGCCATAGATTGGAAAAAGCACATTTATCAATTCAAGATGAATGATGTGTTATATGTCTTACGAGGTAAAAAAGATATACCTCAAGGACCGTTGGTTTCCGTAATGGAAATTCGAAAAGCTCAAGAAGAGTTTTTGTTTCTTTGTACAACATCGGTAGAGCCGATTGATGATTCTTCGGCTAGCACTGATGTTGCTCAAAATGGAGAGATGGCCAAGCTGGCTGATCAAATAGCAGAGGAGTTCTTTGATTGTTTTAGGGATGAGCTACCTTATGGGTTACCTCCAGAGCGGAATGTTTAGCATAAGATTGAACTAATCCCGGAGAGAGAACCTGTAAATAGACCTCCCTATAGCTTGAGTTTTACTGAAGAGGCGGAGGTGCGAAGACAACTGGAAGAATATCTCAAGTTGGGACAGATTCAACCAAGTTTCTCACCTTTTGCTTCGCTAGTGATATTAAAGAAAAAGAAAGATGATACTTTTCGCCTCTTTTTAGATTACAGAGCATTGAATAATATCACTATTAAGCACATGTATCCGATGGCTCGGATCGATGATTTGCTAGATGCATTACATGGGGCCGTAATTTTCAATAAGATAGATCTTAAATGTGGCTACCATCAGATCCGTATTAGAGCTGACAATGTGCATAAAACCGCTTTTAGAAGCAAGTTTGGACATTATGAGTTTTTGGTAATGCCCTTTGGACTTACCAATGCTCCAGCTACATTCGTCATGCTTATGAACGATTTACTGCGTCCGTATATCAGAAAGTTTACAGTACACTTTATTGACGATATTCTAGTATTCAGTAAAAGCATTACTGAGCATCACACTTAAGAATAGTGTTCAGTACTTTGAGGAAAGCCAGTCTTATGTAAATAAAAAGAAAACTATACTGTGTATGGTAAGACTTGAATATTTAGGATTCATAATTACTCATGAGGGGGTAGAAATGGAACCGAAGAAAGTGGCTGTGATATTGACTTGGCCAATCCCTCAGAGTTTGACCGCTTTGCGATCATTCTTGGGATTTGTCCAATTTTATCGAAGACATATCAAAGGATATTTGGAAATAGTATTGCCATTGACTGATCTGACCTCAGATGAAGTACCTTTTATATGGGGACAGAATCAACAGGAAAGTTTTAACACCATAGAACAAATTGTGGTCTCAGGACCGGTGTTAAAAATAGTTGATCCCTAGAAACCGTTTTTCCTTGAAACCGATGCAAGTGGCATTGCAGTAGGAGTAGTTCTCCTCCAAGAGGGAATGCCAGTAGCCTTTGAAAGCAAGAAGCTTTCTCCCTCTTAACGAAATTGGCCAACTCATGAATTAGAGTTGTATGCTGTTGTCCATGCTCTGAAAACATGGAGACATTATTTGTATGGGTCAGAGTTTTATGTTGATGTTGATCACGATACTCTGAAATATTTTTGTAAACAACCTGACTTGAGAGGCCGCCAAGCTAGGTGGGCAGAACTCATGCGGGAGTTTAACTTGACAATTCGGTACCGAAGAGGGAAGGATAATAAAGTTGCTGATGCGTTGTCACGCATTATGCATAATATGAGTTTCACAGTATTAGAGAGTGCTCTAATGACCGAGATTAGAGAAACTCAAAAGGTGTATGAGCTCGTCGAGAGCCTTTGGCCTAAGGCTCATGTGTTTAAACCCGGGGAAAAGGATGACCTGGCATCCAGAAAAGGCCAAACTTATGCAAGATATGCCATAAGGGATGGTATGCTGAAAAGAAATGGCAAGGTAGTAGTACCTAATCAGAATGATCTCAGGCAGAGAGTCATTCAACAATGCCATGATAGCCCATGTGCGGGACATCCAGGAGTCGAGAAGACATATGATCTCGTGAAACGAGATTTCTTTTGGCCAAAGATGAAAAAGCATATTCATGAATATGTGACACGTTGTTTTTCGTGTCAAGTAAGTAAGGCAGAGCGGGTGAAGCCACCCGGACTTTTGCAGCCCTTGGAAATACCACTAGATAGGTGGGAGAGTATTTCCATGGACTTTATTGTAGGTTTGCCTACGACACAAGGGGGATATGATTCTATCCTTGTGGTGGTTGATCGTCTTACCAAGATGGCTCACTTCATTCCAACTAGAGAGTCTGTTAGTGCTCCGCAAGTGGCGGATTTGTTTATTAAACATATATTTCGTTTGCATGGATTACCCAAATCCATAGTGTCAGACAGGGATGTCAAATTTACCGGTCATTTTTGGACTGCGGTGTTTGAGACACTAAGGACTGAGTTGGGAATAAGTAGTGGGGATCATCCAGAAACGGATGGTCAGATGGAAAGAATCAACCAAATTTTAGAGGATATGCTTAGAGCATATGTGTCATTGAGGCAACATACATGGGATAAGTGGTTGCCATTGTTAGAATTTGCCTACAATGATAGAAAACATTCCTCTACAGGGTTCAGTCCTTTTGAGCTGAACTATGGTTATAGACCAGCGAATCCAACTATAGTTGGAATAACTCAAAAAGTGCCTAGTGCCGCGAACTTTGTGGTTCAGATGCGGGAGATGCTAGCACTTGCGAGAGCGAACATCCGCCAAGCTATGGATAGAGCTAAGGCGTATGTGGATGAAAACTGATCCGCTAGAGAATTTAAGGAAGGAGAAAATTTTTTTCTCAGAGTTCCTTCGCACTCTAAGTCTTTGACTGCAGGAGAGTGTGCTAAATTATCACCTCGATATTGTGAGCCATGGTTAATTCTAAAAAGAATAGGCAAGGTAGCCTATAAATTAGAATTGCCACAGGGTTGTAAGGTGCACCCAGTGTTTCATGTTTCTCGTTTAAAGAAATTTTTGCATACAGGTGACTCACTAATCGAGGGTGTTGTTTTGTTTCAGGAGATAGAGGATAATGCAAGACGCAAACCAACAAGAATCCTGGACCGAGGAACAATGCAAGTACGCAATCGGAAGATACCCATGGTGTTGGTTGCATGGCATGGTTTACCTCTATCAGAAGCTAGTTGGGAATCCGTATACCAGTTACGGAGAGTGTTCCCAGACTTTATCATCGAGGACGTTGATGCCTGAAGAGGGAAGGAATGTTACGCTCAAGTCGAGGTAACATGACCTCGGAAGGATCAGTCGACATTTTCCTTTAGAGGATCGATGTTTGTATTATATTTGTTTGGGCTTCATGTAAATGATCAAAAAGGAATCAAGGTCAAGGTCCTTGGTGAGGGTGACATGGCACTAGACTAGGTGGATCTAAGGCTAAGGGACCTAAATGCATGAAATGTGCCAAGGGGCAAATACTTTTAATGATATCCCAAGAGAGGGGTAAATGATGCATTAAGGAGGGACCCTAAAATGAAGACATGTGGCATACTAGATCCATCTAGGGAAATTTGGGGCTTGGTGGAGATTTAGTAAGCAAGAGCTTCAACGTAAGTGAATTTGAGCAAGCTTACGACCACCGAGAACGGCTTGGAGGTGATTCAATGTGCCTGCGCCCGTGATTCGATGTAAAGAAGCTAGGAGAAAACAGGTTTTCGTATAATACCAACACTCAGTCCTTGGCTGTTACTGTGCCCCTCGATTGACAACCTGCGAAATGCACAACAAGGCACAACACTTGACCGATCGCAAGAGATGTCACTGCATAATTGCCTGGAAAGCAGCCCCAGCGTGGAAAACCCCACAAACAAGGTCTTCCAACCTTTTCTTGCTTGGAATCAGCCCAAAAACACGATGATTAGCCTTCTATTGCCCAGCAGTAGACCAACCACAGCATCCAAAGCTTGGTCTTTGTTAGAAATCAGCAATAGATAGGTCAGCCAGCAAATCCACAGCCCAGAAGGCCCAAGAATTAGTTTGTCTAGCCTGAAGAAGTCCGGAACAGCACGGAACGCCCCAAGATCAATTCGCCCTGCACCTCTGGCCCAGAAATCAGCAGGAATCAGGTCTAGGACAAATCACCCTGCTCCTCTAGCCCCGGAATTAATAGGAATCAGATCCATGACAATTCGCCCTGCTTCCAGGCACGTAAAACAGCTTATAGATCTCCAGAAACAAAAGCGCCTTGGCCAAAATTTCCCAAAATCAGCTTGTGGGCCTTGAAATTTAGCTCGCCTCTCTTCTTGGCAGCCCCTCGTGGGGATTCTCCCTCGTGGACGGAGCATGCAACTGACCTCTCTTGGCCAGCATGCACCTTCCTGGCGTGCGGACACAACTGGCAGATTTTAATCCCAAAATAGTAAATCGATTTCTATGCTCTTTTGTCGCCACCAGAAAACTACCCCAAGGCACAATTAATACACCAATAAGTGCACAATTTTCCTTGGGTGCCTAGGAATTTATTCCCTAAGCTAGCACTTGTACCCGGACTCCCGGAATTCCCATGCCACCAAGGTCCATGGTATTCAGGTGTAAATTCAATTACATTAGAATTCACAAATAAAATCACGTCCTCGTGACATTTGAGAATTGTATTCAGCCTTCTGAGAGAACATCAATTGTACATCAATGCTAGAAAGAGCACGTTCTTTCTCTCCGAGATCAAGTGTCTAGGGCACATTATTTCTGAAGCAAAGATTAAGATGGATCCCGATAAACTAAAGGTAATCCAAGAATGGCTTGACTTGAAGTCGGTCCATGACATTCTTAGATTGTGTTCTTATTACAGGAGATTCATTCACCACTTTGCTCATAAAGCTTCACCTTTGCATGACTTGATGAAGAAGGGCACAATTTTCATGTGGAACGACAAGGAGAAATTGGCCTTTCAATTGTTAAAGCATACACTAACAACAACTCTAGTTTTAATGATGCCAGATTTGCAGAAATCCTTCGTGGTGCAAGCTGATGCTAGTGGTGTTAGTGTATAGTTTCCAGGTGTACCCAGGATACTTCAAGAGGGGTGTTTATTAGCACTTGTCCCGAGTATGGCCTTGTAGGCCAGTTAGGATTAGTCAACCCTCAAGTTGCCTTCATTGGTCAACACTTATGGTTGAATTTGGGGCCTATATTGACCACCACTTGTACTTTCTCATTATCCATTTGCAAGTACTTCGTTTTGCCTCAGCTTGTTGTTTGCTCCCTTGCATCCATCTCCATTCCAATTTCCATTGCTCCCCGCACCCAACAATGGTATGATTGTATGAAAGTCCTCTTGAAACCGGCCTTACGACCACCAAAAGGGTGGTTCTAAGCAAATGACCAGCCAACATTCTCACCTTAACAATTCAGCAAGTAAACAACAATAGATTGGGAGCTAAAATGCTCCTGTAACAAAAGCAGAGAGACAGATTTTCCCCAAACCTTGGCGTCCCTTTTGGTATTTCTTTAATATTGGGAAGACCAAGAAATTGGGTTACACAATGGATACAAATCCACTTGCATCAAAGGCATTGCTCAGCCCATTAGGCATCAATACGCCATGCATATCCCTAGTAGTGCTCTCACTAAGCACATCAATGGGCATCCTTTACTATTCAAGAGGGCTTGCACTGAGCCTGGAATTGTTGCTAGCACCCTATACTGGGTCACACCATTCCCACTGCTGCACCAAGTGCCCACTTGACCTTCTTATTTGCCAGAGTAAAGAAAGAAAGCATGAGTACACAACCAGCATCCATAGTAGCTTGGACAAGAAATAGAACTGCCCACTAAGAGCACCCGTGCACAACATAGGCATCAAGAAGTCTCGCTAGCTCCCAAAGCTAATTCACACGTGCAAGCAGTCTCTTGTGATCAGCCAACCCCTTCTGGACAGCTTGTGACATGTAGGTCAAACTTTATGCCTTGCTAGCCTTCCAAGGCCTCATTGTGACGACAAGCTAGGATTTGGTGATCAACCAAGCTTCAAAGTACAAGTCGCGACCAGTGAGCAGGCTCCTATGAGGAACCAATGCCTCCCGAAGAGTACGAAGGCAATTGACAGTGCCTTGTGAGCATTCTTGGGTCCCACGCCCACATTAGCGTTCCCTCAATAGGTTGTTACGTCCATCCTACATATGGGATTCGTGATCTCTCCACGATCTCTTCATAGCCTTGGAAACGTAACCAGCCTACGTACGGATGTCGTGATCTCTACTCACGAGCTCTTCACAGCCTGAACCGTGACCAGCCTATATATGGACATTGTGATCTCTGCCCATGAGCTCTTCACAGCCTTGTACGGACAGAAATCATCAATTGGAGCTCTTCACAGCCTTGGAAACCACCTGCAATGTGCAGCTTGAGTAAATAATTTGTGGATCATCAGACTTGGTATCCTTTGCAAAAACTATATACGAAAAAAGAGGATTTTTTATTAGTGAGCAAATAGCAAAGGCAGATATAACAGAGACCAACTATCCCTTAAGTTTGACATCTAGAGCATGTGTCTTCCCTCTATGCATCAGAGTATAGCATGAAATCTATGACACCATGGCATTCCCAACAAGACATCATAGCCCTGAAGTGGCAGATGGTGCTTTGTTCTGAAGTAACAAATTAGCCCACCACTGCAATGCATTCTCTTTCAGAAAGGCGGCTGCCTTGCACATCTTAGAAGACTTAGTGAAGTTACCTCGTGAAAAGGCTGCATCAAACTGTTGAACAAAAGTCAAAACATGTCACCACAATGTAAATATCCTAAGTCAAAGTACAGTTGACCATTTATTTGATCATAATTAAAGAGTTTTATATGTGTTAATTATGGTCAAAGAGTTATTTTAATGGTCAAAGGATTGACTACGGTCAAAGATACTTGACTCTCGTCAAGTAAACCTGACTGCGGTCAGAGAGTGTTGACTTCGGTCAACAAGACTTGGCATGCGCCAAGAGGGTTAACCCCGGCAAGATGTGCCAACTTCGGTTGGAGAGAGACTTGGCTATAATTAAGGCGCCTTGACCTTTGGTCAAAGCTCTTTAATTATAATCAAGAGTGTTGACTCCGGTCAACCAGAGAATATATATATATTTATTTGTATATATATTTGTTTAGATGTGCACATGTGTTCAGTGGGGACGCCCACCGTGACTAGGATTAGTCCACAGTGTGTTATTTGCATGCAAAGCGCTAACAATTAATGGGTACCATGGTGGTGCGCTTTAATTAATTGTTGCAGGTACTAGGAAGGATTATTTTTCCTAAGCGTAATGGGAGCCTGACAAGTATATAGGAGGCGGTTCGTGTGACCGAGAGCTTTGAAGACTCCAGAATGGCCCTTAGTGGCATGTAATAGGATTTAGTCTAAATTTTAGACAAGTGGCATGTTGCCAATTTGAATCGAGCTTGAAGCTCTTGTAAGAAAATGGATTATTCACGTTTTGTAATGTGGAGATTTACGAGATAGCTCTACGCTGAACTTTTGTAACAGATTTTCTTGGATGAATAAAGACCTTCGGGGGGGTCCAGCCCGACGATTTGTCCTGGGCCCTAGTGCATCTACAGAGAGAGGGAGTGAGGGAGAGCTTATGAGAGTAATTTACCGTTGTTTATAAGTGGTAATAGCTGTCCTACACCCACGATCCGGTTCCATTGGTATCAGAGCCTGGGATTCGCCATCTTTTCAAGTGGTGACGATCCAAGAAAGGCTGAAGGGTGTTTGGTTGGGTAATCAGAAGATTATCGGACCTTTAAATGTTCTATTTTGCCTGCTGCAAATTTTGCCCAAACAGTGGACAACGAGATTTTGGCTCTCAAGTTTTAGTTTTCAAACGACTGGTGACCACCTACCCTTGGATGCACCGACGAAGGCTATACGTAGGACGGCGACCAGGCAAAGTACGAAGGTTCATACGGTCCTGCAGTTAGTAAGCTAAACGAGGAGTCGGGGGCGTGGGCTTCAGTCATTCCTTGGAGAGATATTTGTGCAAACAATTGCGTGACGCATCGGGTGGGACAGCGACGCCTTCACGCACCTGTTAGCTGGTTCGCTGGCTGACGGAAGACCATCACTTCTCCAAAGACGTAAAAGCCGCGGCGCGTGACGACGATCACTCCATGACCAAGGTTTGGGCAGGCTTGCAGAGCTGACGTGGCGCAGGACACGTGGCGCTGACGTGGCGGATGGAGCGGTGGGCTTGATGATGTGGCACTGACATGCTGGCAGACAGCTCAGCAGACACGTGGCACACAGGTGACGTGGCGTCCGCATGTGCAGGAGCTGACGTGGCAGTACATGTGGCAGCCAGCTCAGCAGATGACGTGGCATGCACGTGTGAGATGACCTGGCATTCTGACAGGTGACATGGATGCTGACATGGCTGACCAGGGGTTAATCTTACTCAACCTTGGTTAGTGGACTGGTTAGAGGTCCAGTTAGTTGACCCAACCAGACCAGTCTGGTCACTGTAACCAGACTGTGGCCAGTCTAGTTAGTCCAGTTGCAGACTGACCAGACTAGAACCAGTCAGTCTGGTTAGAGTAACTATGCTGATCAATTGGTACTTTTAGTAAATACTTGCTTGGTATTTCATTAGTTTTGGGTCACTTGCAGTCCCTCTGACTGTAAGTACCTTTAGTAGCTCTCAGCCTTCAGCTTATTTATTTTGTTGTTCTCTTTGATGAGACAACACTAGCAGATGTATCAACTGTTTTAGTCTCATAGGCTGTTTGGCCTTTTAGAGACGTTAATATCTATCTATCTATCTATCTCTCTCTCTCTCTCCTTCGAGATGTCAGAGAAACCGAGCATGTACCAACTATATAACAAAGATTCTGATTCCATGTCAGATACTCATTTGCTACAGCCAACTTCCACACAGTTACACTTCCCCAAGATCATGGTGGAGTGCACAAACCACAGATGGGTCAGCCCCAAGGAAGTGGAAGGACTTCAAGAAAGCCTTCTACCAGCAGTTTATGCCTAAACAGTTTAGAGACCATGTTCTTCAAGACTGGGACAGCTTGCACATGGATGCAGGAGATTCAGTGGATGGGTACAACCAAAAGTTTTGGGATGCTTATTTGCAGGTTGCACGTTTCAAAAAGATCTCCAAAGGCACCCAAATGAGGAAGTACAGAGTAGGTCTCACTCCAAGAATTCAGGCAGTAGTGAATGCTTTGGGGGCAAAGAATATTCAAGATCTTATGCATTCAGCTTCAGTAGCGAGTCTTGTGCCGCTACAAGATCCATCTACAGTGCCATCCTTGCATGCAGGACGTGCTGATAAAAAGAAAAACTGATTTTTTAAAAACAGAAAAGAAAGAGTACCCCAAGGCTGAAAAGAAAGGGTTTCAGCCTCAGAAGCCAAGGGGTACTCAGTTTTCAAAGACTTATAAGGGCAAATCTCTATTCACCCCTGAACAGATAGCGGAATTCCGTAGAGATGGGAAATGCTTCAGGTGCGGTAAAGAGGGGCATGTGGCTGCCCAGTGCCCAGAAAAGCCTTCAACATCGAAGGGAAAAGAGGCAGAGAAGCCACGAGGACCGCAAAAGCCAATGGCGGGTGGAATTCCTGATATACTGGGTCATGCTTTGAACCCAGAAGAACGAGAATTGCTGCTATCATGGGGCAAAGTTAGAGACCAGCAAGCGCTAATTTTATTTGATCCAGGGGCTACTGATAATTTCATATCAGAGGATCTAGCCCTGAGGCTGGGAATAAAGACGGAAGAGTTAGGCAGGGCTTTGGATGCCGATCAAATGTTTTGTGGGAATCCTGTGCCAGTTACTCCCTTGATAGGGAAGCTCCGTCTTCATGTTCAGAGTTATGTGGATCAGGAAGACTTCTTCATTTCTCCACTGAAACATTATGATGTAGTTTTGGGGATGCCTTGGTTTCACCGCAAGGCAGTGAAGTTGACTCTTCCTAAAAGAGCGTTGGAGTTTGTGCATAGGGGGAAAAATCAGCGTTTAATTGCCAGGAATAAAGGGGACACTATCCCCATTGTATCTGATGTTTCATGCGGTAAAGCAATAAAGTCTGCAATTTCTGCGTACATGGTTTTTGTAAAAGAAAAAGAGAATGATATGCATGCTGAAATGAATGATGCAGACAAAGATAAGTTTCAGTTTCTTGTAAACTTTAAAGATTGCTTTTCTGATGTTTTGCCAAGGGAGTTACCCCCAGAGAGACCAGAAGATCATCAGATAGAGTTAATGCCTGGTAGTGAGCCACCAAACAGACCCCCTTATAGAGTCAATGCGACTCAGAGAGAGGAGATTATGGCTCAGGTACATGACTTGCTGTCCAAAGGGTTGATTCAGCCCAGCTCGTCTCCTTTTTGTTCCCCTGTACTATTAGTACAGAAGAAAGATGGTTCATTCCGTATGTGCGTTGATTATCGCGCACTGAATAAAATGACCATCAAGAATAGATTCCCTATTCCGCGCATTGATGATGTCCTGGATCAGTTAAATGGAGCTTCAGTTTTCAGCAGGATAGACTTAAAGAGTGGCTACCACCAAGTGAGGATACAACCTCAGGATGTGCACAAGATAGCATTCCGCACTACATTCGGGTTGTATGAATACTTAGTGATGCCTTTTGGGTTGACAAATGCTCCAGCCACATTGAATAGAATGATGGATCGCATCTTCCGGAAGTACAGGCATTTTACGGGTACTTTCTTTGATGATATCTTAGTTTTTTCTAAGACAGAGGAAGACCACAGAGAACATCTTGCTAAAGTGAGTTCTTCTTGGAAGAAATCCACTATCTGGGGCATATAATATCCAAGAATGGGATACAAATGGATCCATCGAAGATCCGTGCCATTCATGAATGGCCAGAGCTGAAAACTGTGCATGAAGTTCGAAGCTTCTTAGGCCTGTGTTCTTACTACAGAAGGTTTATCAGACATTTTGCTGATATCGCAGCTCCATTACATGACCTCACTAAGAAAAATGCAGCCTTCACATGGGGATTATCACAGAAGAAAGCATTCAATACACTCAAGGAGAAGTTGACTACAGAGCCTATTCTGGTAGTCCCGGATCTTTATCAATCTTTTGATGTGGATTGCGATGCTTGTGGAGAATGTGTTGGGGCTGCATTGCATCAGAATGGTCATGTAGTAGCCTATGAAAGCAGGCGACTTCGGGATGCGGAAAGATATTTAGGAATCTATGAGAAAGAGTTATTGCCATCCATACATGGAAACACTATCTTTTGGGTGCAGATTTTACTGTCAAAACAGATCACCAAAGTCTGAGATACTTTTTGACTCAGACCAAGCTTTCCGAGAAGCATATGAAATGGGCAAACATGCTGTCAATGTATCATTTTCAGATTGTCCATACTCCAGGAATTCGGAACAGAGTGGCAGATGCCTTGTCCCGAAGACCCCAGGTCAATAATGTAACTATTGCTTATCATCAGGACCTGGAAGGCATGAGGGAACAATATGCTCATGATTTTGATTTTGGTGAAATTTTACAGCAAATGCAAGAGGGGCAATCCACTAGTTACTATTCCCTGAAAGATGGGTATTTAATGAAAGATGATTGCCTATGCATCACCCAGGAGATGAGGAAAAAGATTTTGGGGGAATGCCATGCACCTCCCTATGCTGGACATAGAGGAATTACAGCAACAACTCTAGCACTAGAGAGGTATTTCTTTTGGCCAGGAATGCGGAAAGATATACATCAGTTTGTTACTGAATGCCTTACGTGTCAGAAAATGAAGTATGATAGACGGAAGGCACCTGGCCTACTTATGCCTCTTCCCGTGCCTCAGGCACCATGGGAAAGTATTACAATGGACTTTATTTTTGATTTGCCGAGATCAAAGTCAGGGAATGATGGGATTTGGACTATCATTGATAGATTCAGCAAGCAAGCTCATTTCATTCCGGTTCGCAAAACCATAAAGGCAGATCATATGGCTAAGCTGTTCATGGCACAAATTTTCAAACATCATGGTATGCCTAAGTCCATTGTTAGTGATCGAGATCCCAGAATGACCAGTCTATTCTGGAGAGCCTTATTTGATAACATGGGGACGAATCTGAACTTTTCTTCTTCTTTCCATCCCCAGACAGATGGTCAAAGTGAAGTAGCAAATTCTACAATTTTGGATATGCTGAAATGCTACGTGGGTGACCAAAGTTCAGACTGGGAAAAGTACCTACCGTTAGTAGAGTTTGCTTACAATAATACAATACATAGCTCTACAGGGAAAGCCCCTTTTGAAGTCATATATGGGAAGGTGATTTTGCCACCTATATTGAGGACTAAAGATGAAATATTTGCAGCTGATCGGTTTGTCAGAGACCTCCAAACAGCTTACAGCCAAGTCCGGACAGCAATTGAAAGGTCTCAAGAGAAACATAAAAGAGCTGCAGATAAGCATAGGAGACAGTTAGATCTCAAGGAAGGGGACTGGGTACTTCTGAGGTTTGAAAAAGCTAGGCTCCACAAGTTTAAAGGCAAACAGAAAGTGTATGCAAAGTTATCTCCCAGATACTATGGTCCTTTCACGGTTACAGAAAGAATAAATGAGGTTGCATACAGATTAGCATTGCCAGAGCATTGGAGGATTCACAATGCATTCCATGTGAGTCTTCTAAAGAAATTTCAGGGACCAGAGCCTACAGAACCAGTATCAGAAGATCCACCAGAAGTGGATGAGCTGGAGGAAGTCCTTCAGCCAGAGCAAATTGTGTACCATATTGTACGTAAAGGCCCTCAGGGTAAGGAGTTTTACAGGTATCTTGTAAAATTGAAGAATTATACGGCATTAGATGCCAAGTGGATGGACGAAGATATGTTATCCGATTATCCACAGCTTTTGGATGTTTACAAGGAAGCTTTTCAGTTGAGGTCAACTGAATAGAAGCCGAGGGGATGTCACCACAATGTAAATATTCTAAGTCAAAGTATAGTTGACCATTTATTTGATCATAATTAAAGAGTTTTATATGTGTTAATTATGGTTAAAGAGTTATTTTAATGGTCAAAGGATTGACTACGGTCAAAGATACTTGACTCTAGTGACTGCGGTCAGAGAGTGTTGACTTCGGTCAACAAGACTTGGCATGCGCCAAGAGGGTTAACCCCGGTTAGCCAAGATGTGCCAACTTCGGTTGGAGAGACTTGGCTATGATTAAGGCGCCTTGACCTTTGGTCAAAGCTCTTTAATTATAATCAAGAGTGCTGACTCCGGTCAACCAGAGAATATATATATATATTTATTTGTATATATATTTGTTTAGATGTGCACATGTGTTCAGTGGGGACGCCCACCGTGACTAGGATTAGTCCACAATGTGTTATTTGCATGCAAAGCGCTAACAATTAATGGGTACCATGGTGGTGCGCTTTAATTAATTGTTGCAAGTACTAGGAAGGATTATTTTTCCTAAGCGTAATGGGAGCCTGACAAGTATATAGGAGGCGGTTCGTGTGACCGAGAGCTTTGAAGACTCCAAAATGGCCCTTAGTGGCATGTAATAGGATTTAGTCTAAATTTTAGACAAGTGGCATGTTGCCAATTTGAATCGAGCTTGAAGCTCTTGTAAGAAAATGGATTATTCACGTTTTGTAATGTGGAGATTTACGAGATAGCTCTACGCTGAACTTCTGTAACAGATTTTCTTGGATGAATAAAGACCTTCGGGGGGGTCCAGCCTGACGATTTGTCCTGGGCCCTAGTGCATCTACAGAGAGAGGGAGTGAGGGAGAGCTTATGAGAGTAATTTACCGTTGTTTATAAGTGGTAATAGCTGTCCTACACCCACGATACGGTTCCAAAACTTTTAGCCTTTGGGTGTCAAATTATTATTATAAACATGTGCTGCAAAAATGGTGCTTGCATAGCATTACCCAAGCTTGACCAACATTGCCACTACCCATAGGAGGGTTTGTCATAACAGCCCCAATTCCTTGCATACCAAACATACCTGTAGGAGCTGCTGTAGTGCTAGCCTTCTCCTTTAGTGCTAGCTTCAATCATGGCTGAGTCTGCCCTTCACCTTGCAGTGCCGACAATATGTTCATACTATGGTCTACACCTACTGTTGGGCACTGATGACGTCAGTGGGGATGTCGTAGTAGCTAGTCCCTGCTATGCGTGATGGAGTTTATCATTTTCACCCTTATGAGTGACTATCATTTTATTGAAACTGCACTATGTTGTGTTTTTAGAGGATGAGTTTGGGCATGTTCCTGGACTCATTTAGGTATATACTTGCAGGAGCTCTCATAGTGCCATGCATTCCACGCTGCATTCCTGGCTGCATGCCAATATTTCCATATATTACATTATACATTCCAGGCTGGATACCCCCAAGCATAGTCCCTTGCATACCTTGCATACCAGGCTGAAAACCAATAGGGTAGTTTCTAGGCATTCCAAAATTATCCATAGCTTGACCAGCCATTGCGTGGAACACTGAACCACCCCCAAAATATTCTGGATGCACAGAGGGTTGGGGAATAGCTTGCTGCCCCTGTATTGCATACTAAAAATTATTGCATACTAAATATTCTGGATGCACTGAGGGTTGGGAATAGCTTGCTGTCCCTGTATTGCATACTAAAAATCAACACTAGGACCATAGATAGACTGTTGCAATGGAGCACCCTGTGCATTGGCATAACTGATGGCTGTCCATTGAGTGGCATAGAATTCATATGGCTGTCTTTGAACCCCACTGGGTTCCCCTGAATGTGAATGTCTCTTTTTCTCCTTAGTCTTTGGAGGAGCTTGCAGAAACGCAGCAAACCGTGGGTCTTGAGTAAGCTGGGCTAGTGTTCCCACTGCACTAAGCAGTGTCTTGTGACCTCACAACCCCTTCTGGACAGCTTGTGACGTGTAGGTGGAACTTTATGCCCTGCCAGCCTTCCAAGGTTCATTGTGACGACAAGGCAGGCTATGGTGATCAGCCAAGGTTCCAAGAAGAAGTCGTGACCAGTGAGCAGGCTCGTATGAGCAATCGATACCTCCCGAACAGTACAAAGGCAATCGACTGTGCCATGTCAGAATTATTGCATCCCACGCCAACATTAGCGATCTCTCAAGGGGCTGTTATGACCAGCCTACATAGGGGATTCGTGACCTCTACCCACGAGCTCTTCAGAGCCTTGGAAACATGACCAGCCTACGTATGGACGTTGTGATCTCTTCCACGGGCTCTTAACAGCCTGAACTGTGACCATCCTACGTACAGACATCGTGATCTCTGCCCACAAGCTCTTCACAGCCTTGTACGGACGCAAATTGTCAATTGGAGCTCTTCATAGCCTTGGAAACCACCTGCAACATGCAGCTCCAGCCCCTAGTAAAGTCGCTGTACGGATTCGTTGATCCAGACAACCCGTCGCCAAATCGCCGAACGTAAGGCTTCCTTTCGCCTGTTGGCACCCTGCAACCTGTTCTAGGTGCTTCCAACAGCCCCCATGCATTTGGGAAGTGCCGCGTGGCAATTCCACATTTCAATTGCCCCATGCCCCCTATATGGGGCACTCTTTGGACCATACCAATGGCCCAACATTAAATCCGAAGGGCCCTTTGCCCCCTTTTCGCCATACCAATGGGGCACTCTTTGGACCATACCAATGGCCCAACATTAAATCCTAAGGGCTCTTTGCCCCGTTTTTGGATCAAACAAATAATTCACCCCCAAGGCCATTAATTCCTAGGGGGTCCTTGCACACCTACAACCCATGGTCTTGCCCACATGCAGGCTAAAGGTATTTATTCACTAGTAAATTTCGCAATGTAAAATTCACGCCCTCGTGATACCTATAGATATCCTTCAGGATCTATGGCGTGGTGATCACTATCCAAATGATAGTGGTTTGTTACATTCAAAAATGTGAGAAAACTTTATATATCGTTTGCTGTGCTATGCTGCAAGCGCATATTGAAGTAAATGCTGCACCTTGTCAAGGACTTTGTTGCGGTGTTCTAGGATTTCCTTTATGTAGGACCTAGCTGCTGGGCCGGAATCGCGGAGAGGGTTTTCGGGCTTGTGGCATTGCTGCTGTACTTTTACCTGATGTGTGCATACGCTCAGCGATGGAGGAGCGTATCTTCCTAGTTTCCGATCTCCACTTTGGGACAAATTTTAAGGAGTACTTTGCGTTCCGGGGGCTTTTGGGTCTTGTCCACCTGCCCTTCTCCACCTCTAGTTCATGAAAGCTGGTCTTTACTTTAGAGATTAAATGCCGTTTGTACCATGATATGTCCTTCCCGAGATAACCTTGCAAGAAGCCAAAAAGTATTCCTTGTTGAATCTAGCCAAGGTGCCAGACAATCCCCACCTGCTCGCATGCCAAATGTGAATGTCTCGTGATGGAGTTGCCTCTTATTGGCTTTGAAGATCATGATCTTAGTTTTACCAACTTTGCCAAATGTGAATGTCTCGTGATGGAGTTGCCTCTTATTGGCTTTGAAGATCATGATCTTAGTTTTACCAACTTTGATTTGCGTAACTTTTTTTGCAAACTCCTCTACATTAGCCCATTTTACCCCCTCTAAGCACCACCAACTTATGCTTATTCTCCCCTGCTTATTACAAAAGGAGGCTGCATACCAACTGGTCTGGATCTGTTGCGTCATAGATTAAGATTTGAGTGTTACAATGCTTGGGTGGAGGCTGCAGGATTGTGAGAAAATTAATAATTGCTTAGTGATCAAAACTAATGCTTGTCTATAGATCTTCATTTGAATCAGGTCTTTGAATGGAACAGTATTTTATTTAGGATACCCTATCTTTTGTTAGAGTCTTTGCTTGCTGCAGCGTGCATAGTTGTAGTTAGTAGTTAAGTTTTTTAAAGTGGACTCATTTTGTTGGAGGATTCCATTTACTGATCTCTGTTTGTGTTGGTTTGAATTGGCCATAGTGGCAAAGCGTTCCTCCATGTTTGATGATCCTGCTAAAGAGATTCAAGACCTCATAGCCCTTCTGAAGCAGGACCTTACAGCATTAAATTCTTCAGTTTCAGAGTTGGAGTCCATTCAAGTTTTGCAAAATGGAGATGTAAACCCTTCAAAGCATAGCATTGAGCATTCCAAAACAGTCCTGGATGATTTGAAGGGAAGACTTGTGAAAACCACGAGTGAGTTTAAGGAGGTTCTGACCATCCGCACTGAGGTGATTCTTGGGACACAAGCTCGGGATTTTTTATGGAATGCGAATAATAAGTTTGCTTCTGCCTCTAATTCTTTTTTCTTTTTCCATAACAGAATCTTAAACTTCATGAGAACAGGAAACAACTTTTTACAGGGACTGCTTCCAGTGAAAGAGGAAATCTTTTTGCACAAAAACTTTTTGTACAGAACAGTGGCATTGATAAAACTGCCAATAGTACCCCCCCACCTTGGGCAAACAGTGTGACTGCTCAACTACCTCATTTGAGGTAATTGTCATTCATACTCGTTTACAATTTGCAGGTTGGTCTGGAAGCTGGGGAGATTTCTTATCTGAACCTCCTATGTCAATCGTGTTATTTGCATTGCCCGTCTTTTTCCTAGATTTGTAAAGAAGAAAAAGAAGAAGATAAGAGAAAGAAGAACTTCCTGTGGTATGGCCAGCCTATAGTGCATTGATGTATTGTCACTTTGTACATCAGTCCAGGTCTGAATGTTATGTTTCTTACATCTATACTTGAGGCATCTATCCATTTGCAAGAATCAGCGCAGTGATGTATTGTCACTTTGTACATCAGTCCAGGTTTGAATGTTATGTTTCTTATCTCTATACTTCAGGCATCCATCCATTTACAAGAATCATAGCACAGTCATAGTGCATCTGCCTTTTAAGAATTACATGTTGAATCAACAGATGTTGAGGTGATTCAATGGAAACTAAGGAGACTCTTCAGCTTAGTCATATCAGCAAGCAGTGTCAAACTGGAAGGGGCTAACCTGCTTCCCAAAGGGGTTCTCTGTGCTACATCAGGCTGGCTTCTGCATGTAAAGAACCCTGGCTGCATGTAAAGTACCGCCAATCAAATGATTATGTGGGATATTCAAGGTTTTCCTCATAACTTTTTGAGATTATTAATTATAGCTGTGCAAGAGTCCTGGCTTAAGCACGTAGCATGTTTGACATGCCAACTGTGCTGAGCCTGTCAGGTCTTGTGAAAGGATGCAATTGTGGCTCGAAGATTTATGAGAACTCCTTAGGTGCATTATGAGTCAAATGCTACTCTTGTTGGAGAAGAGAGTTGCTTGTCTCCACAGACCTTCTGAGAAGAAACTCCGCCTTATCCTCTCACACGTCTTTTTGACGTCTGTATGTCCTGCCATAGGGGAAGAATGCATTTCTCTCAACACCCACTACCTATATTATTAGTCTTAATTTTGTTCTAGAATCATGCAATTTAAAGTCAAGATGATCTGGGCATAAGGCTCTGAAAAAATGGCTGCTGTCTTTGAAGTATGCATATACTGCTCTTGAATGCCATGTACCCAATTTTGGAAGATGGAAAGAACTGCAAACAATGTGCAAGCCCACATCCTGGACAAGACATCTGCAGCCACAAATTCTTTCCCCTTTCTATACGCAATGTTAAAATCATAGGACTGCACTGAAGCCAACCATCTCTTTTGCTTGGCTGACAAGTTGGGTGAACATTGATTAATTTTGACTTTGATTTTCCTCCCATAAGGGTACTGATGCCACTTTTTGAAGACATATAGGATGGCGAACATTTCCTGATCATAAACATGGTAGTTGAGCTTTTTACAAAGCACTATGCCAAACGAGCAGCTGCACTCACAGACTTACTTAAGAAAGGGGCTTTGGTGTGGGACTCTCTTGCTCAGTCAGGCTTGGATGATCTCGAGAAAGCCCTTGCGAGACAGCTTCAATCTTGGTATGCCCAGGCATTTCAAGATCATTTCTAATAGAGGCGGATGCAAGCAGTAAATGCATAGGAGCTGTCCTTAAACAAGGTCACAAGGTCATTGCCTATGAGAGCAGGAAATTGAGTGACAGAGTATATCTTCCCAACTCATGATAGGAGCTTCCTGAGTGTCATCCTGCTTCAACATGTATCCACTTGCTTTACTATTTCTTTTTGTTTTTCAATAGTATGCTTATTAAGAAATGAAATGTTTTCCTTCTGTTCAGTTACGGACAATGGGGACTAGGTCTAGCATTTGAGGGTGGACCCCCTTGCTTGGGGTTATGGGCATTAGTGACCCACAAGAGTGATGGCATTTCTTTGAGAGGGACATCTAGAAACCACACCCCACCTGAGTACCCAAACATGGGACCAATCAAATGCACAGATTGCATACCGACCTAGGAACCATTCAAGAGAATGTTCCCTGAGCTTTGGGTGTGGGCCTGGCAGCATGCCAAGAGTAATGGAGATACAAGATAAGACGACAAACAAATGAGCTCAGTATGGCTCAGTTATGACCTTAGAGTACGTCAATAGATAGTCTAAGCTGTTAGGAACCCGTGTGTGCGATCAGAATTAAATTCTGACAACTTTGAAATTTTAGGGTTTTTGGGAGTGACGTGGCAGCTGACACGTGGCAGACTGCCACTTGGAATCTGAGCTGGCAGGTCAGTCCACCTGTCCCACACATGTGGCAGCATGCATGGCAAGTGGCAGGGCATGCAGGCCAAGTGTTTGGCCCCAAATCTGGTAGATTTGGGGCAGGTTGTGGGCTGTCCTCTTTGGGCCACCTTCCACTCTAGGCCTAGGAGGGGGGGCTGAGCCTATAAAAGAAGGCCTCTCCCCTTCATTCCACACATGAAAATTTCGTCACTTTTCTTCTCCCTCCTTTTAGATGATGCAGCAGAACCTCTCCAGCTCCTTGGGTGCAGCCAGCTTCTCCCCAGGCCATTCTCACACCTCAGCAGCACTTTCTCTCTCTACAACAGCACATTCTCTCTCTACAGTTCCAGCCCCTCCTCTCCAGAAATCTGCCCCCTCTCAGCTCTTCTGGAACAGCAGCAGCATCCTCTCTCCTTCACCTAGCCTGGAGCAGCCACAGCCCCTTTCTCTCTCCTGCTGCAGTCTTTCTCTCTCTACTGCAGAATTTCTCTCTCTACTGTTCCAGCCCATTTCCCTTGCAGAAATCTGCCTTTCTGTGCACCTCTGGAACAGTAGCAGCTCCTGTCTTACATCTCCTCCCTTGGGATCAGCATTGGCACTCTCTCTCTACAGCTATCACTCCATAAAAGCTTTCTCTCTCTAGCCTACAGGCTGTTTTTCTAAGCTGTTCTCATTCCAGCCCCATTTCCACACTCCCCTCACCCAAGGTAGCTTCAGAGGCATCAAGGACTTCATCTACAAAAGGGTCAAGTCACGAAGGGAGCCTGTATTGTCAAGTTTATCTCATTTACAGCACTATTTCATGTTGTTTCTACTATCTTTCTAGAAACTAGTGTTTGTCTCTAATGTTGGATGTAAGTGGTGATTGTTGCAGGCTTCTTCCTTGTGGATTGGGCAAGCCAAGAGCTGAAACCTGAGCTTGGAGTCCTCCTTTTTGTTGTCTACCTTGTACATATGCTCTTGAGTCTTGTATCTAGGTCCTAGGTTTTCACTGAGTTCATCAGTTTGGAAGGTGCATTGCACCTTGGTCTTGTATCTCCATTTTCAAGAATAAAGTGAGCCTGGATAAGGGGGGGGCCCCGTCTTGGCCCCTCAATCATATTGCATTCTCCAATGATGTCACTTTGTGTTTAAGCTGTATAAGTCTTAATTCCAGCTTAATTGCAAACTCTTAAGTTCAAGTATATGTGTTTGGCAACTCGCAATCATCTCATTCAATTGCCTCTGCAAAATCCGTTGTTTGAATTGATAGAAAGCACCGAGTAGTTTACACTGAGACTGCTGCTATCTTTGTGGCCTTACAAGGTACACACTGCATGGGTTATCAAAAGTATGCCCTGAGAAATGCTCTTATATGGTACTTAAACAGAGTTTATTTGGTGAATGGTCCATGCTAGCTCTCTCTTGAGAGGGCACGTTGATTCGGGAAAGACCTATGAGGAGATAACTAGAATGCTTGTCCAACTCCTAAGTATTTGAGCTATTGTAAGTAGCTAATAATAGGCCAGTTGATCTAACAGCTTAGAATGTGCCGCATCGCATGGCTTCTTAGGATTTTAGAGTTTCATAAAACGCTCTAGTGCTGGCCAAGTAAAAAAGAGCTTTTGTGGAAGGATGCTAGATTATGCTAAAAGTTGTGTGCTGTGTCAGCAAAACAGAACCATATTCCAGCAGGTCTGTTACATCCCCTGCTTATGGACTCATATACACATGGATATTATTACTGGTTTTCCCACCACAACAAAGGGTGGAACAATATCATGGTGGTTGTGGACAGGCTGACAAAGACAGCCCATTTTGTGCGAACTAAAACCACTCACACTCCTTCTCAAGTAGCCTATCAATTCATGGAATATATAATTAGGCTGCATGGCCTCCCTCAAGAGATATTAGAGACAGCTATGCTAAATTCATGACGGGGTATGGGTGCCAGGTTGGCCCTGAGTACAGCCTACCATCCCCTATCTGATGGTCAAACTGAGAGTGTAAATAAAGAATATCTGAGGCTTTTCAGTTTTGACACACAAAACTCATGGGACAAGTGATTATAATTCCAAGATCCAGCTAAGTCTATAGCGTCTGCCAATTAATGGGAGACTTGTTGTCAAAGAACTACATGCTATTGCAATCGGGTCCACCTTGCGATGCTCTAGTCCTTGTACCTGGTTACGGTGTTCCAAAACCTCCTTCAAGTAGCTCCCTAGCTTTTTGGCTGGCTGCTCCAGCAGATTTTTCAATTTGTCTCTGCTGCCCTCATATCCTTCTCTGATGTGAGCGTGAGCTCTACATATGAGGAGTACATGCTGCTCATTTTCTACCTCCCTTGTGGGGCAGATTTTGCTGGTCCATTCCTCTCTCGGGATCCTGGGTCTTGCCCACCTACCCCTCTCCACCTTCACATCATGTGACCTAGTTCTAATTTTGCAGATTAGCTATCTTTTGAATATTGATATGTCTTCTCCGAGTATTTCTGCATTCCATAACTGTCCATTGAGTTAATTTCCTGTTTGTAGAACTGCATTTTTGTCCTCGGGTTTTGCCATAGCTTTTGTCGCATTATTTGCATCACTATCTCTTTGATTTCACATGCATCTTCTGGTATATCAGCAGCTGTTATACCCCATGATTCCATCCACGTCATGCCCTTTTTGTGCCATCCCTTGATTTGTGTAGCTTCATCGCCTTGCGGGGTATCCTAGTGGTGTGCATCTCAACTTTGTTGAGGTAAGCCATGATATGACATAATGCTTCCCCTTCTAAAGGTATCGAACCTGTTTCAGCCAGTAGGATGCGGTAGGGTGTGTGTGCCTTTACCCCTAACTCCCATATCAGGAAACATTTGTGTAAAGTTTCTATCCTTTCCCAATACATCCTAGAGAGCCTGGGTGCCCAAGCTAAGCATCCATATGGGATCACTGTTAACATAAGCATGGTGTACAGAAAGTTTCGCATTTCCCAATTCCACAGATGAGCCTTCCTGCATGTAATGAAGGGGGGAAATGGGCTAATTTAGAGGCCCTTTAGAGGGATTTTAGGTGGGACATGTGGAGGGACTATATAAGTCTCCATCCACCACTCATTGTAGCACCTTTGATGTGACATCTAATTCTATCTATTCCCTCGTCCTTCCTCCTACGTGCTGCCTACTCTCTCTCCCAATCTCTCTCTTCCTCTCCCTCTACCCCTTCCTCTCCTTCTTCCCCTTCATCTCTCTCCCTCCTACCAATTCTACTCCTTTCTCTAATTTGCCCTTCCCCCCCTTCGGTGCCAACACCAACTCAACGTACTGTGCTTGCAGTTCAACCAACATAAAAACCTTGAACGTCGGCAAGTATCTTGTTGAGCTTTCAGCTCTCAAAACTACTGCAAGCTCCAATACGTGCAACAGACCAATAGGACCTGGCTTCAACGACTAGCCTCCCCTGGAAGTCATGAGCAGCTGACTCGAATGTGCAGCCCCCAGGTAGTCAAGCAGCTGACTCGAATCTGCAGCCCTCAACCTCATACCCGAATCAAGGGCTTCCGTTCGCTGCCATTGGTCTCTCCATCGCTGTTTGCCTTCCATCTGTTGTTGTCCATGAGCCATGTGAGCCCGTCCCCGAGCCCGTGAGCCAACCCTGCCATGACGCCTCACACCCATGCAGTCCACGCCTCACTCCCATGCAGCCTCGCCGTGACGCCGCCTCACCAATCTACATCGCCCTCGTTGCCGCCTCCCGTCACGACGCCTTCGTCGCCGGCCGTCACCCCGCCCTTGCAAACCTTAGCCTACAAGGTCTTGCAAACTAACAGGTGTTAGTTAGGTTAGGGTTAGGTTAACCGATTGGGTTGGGTTAGTTAGGTGAGGTTAGGTTGGTAGGTCTTGTTACTTAGGTGGGGTTTAGTTAGTGGGTTAGGTTTAGGTTAATTTAGTTGGGCTAGGTTAGGTTGGTACTAACTAGTTAAGTTAGGTTAGCCTTAACAGTCCTAGGAGTCTTAGGTTAGTGCTGTCCTAACAGTCCTAGGTGACATAGGGACCCTCCCCCCCCGAAAAAAAAAACAAAATAAAATAAGAGGGAGGCAAAAATTCAAAAATTTCCAGCCTCTTTTAGGGGCTTTCCACAGCCCTATTTTGGCTCATTCGGGCCCTGTTTCGAAGCTTCTTCGACGACCTTTCTCTCGAGCCTCTCCATCGACCTTTTCGTGTTTCCACACACTATCTTAGGTGCTCATTACAGCAGGGATTTGCTATCCATTTCTCTTTGCCTACATTCGAGCTTCTCTCCCCAGGGCCAGTCACCATGCCACTGAAGCGTGCCCCTCGTAATATATTGCATGACAGTGATGAGGCTGCTCAGTATGAGCAACTGCCTGCCAAAGTGTCTGCATCCACCGGTGGAACAGAGGTTCCTACCACTCAGCCTCTCTCTCCTGCATCTCGGGAAGCACAAGCAGCGCAAACATAGTTTTTGGATGCCCTCTCCTCTATGCTCTAGGGTGCTTTCTGCCAGATAGGACGGGAGTTCAGCCAACAGCTTACCATAGCCATGGCTATGCAGGATACTGCTCTTGCTCAAATGGGACAACAGATCACATTTGCCATTGCTATGCAGGATAAGGGTAAGCAGCCCGCACCGCAGCATGGGGATCAATCAGATAGCCATGATGAGTTATTGGGCCCACGCAGAGGGTTTATGGCTGATGCACGCCGTGCCTATGAGCATGTACCCCAGCATGGGGATTACACTGATTTGGGTGATGCTTTTTCTATGCCGCAGAGCACTTTCTTGACAGATACCAAGCCACCTTTTGGCTCACAGTTTCCTGCTTCTACGCAGGCTGGGCCGTCTATACTGGGCTGACCTTTGGGTATGCAATTCATTCAGTACTGCACCCGTGAGCGTGCTTGGATCTAGTTTTGGGTTACAGGGCAGCTGGGAAAGAGGTCAGCCCTCTTCTCAAGCTTTTACCGCACTATCTTTTCAGAGGGATTCCTTTGGAAGGCAGACTCAGCCAGGGCTGCATGTTTCTATGGTTCCGTCAATGAACACCTTTAGTCAGACACAACCCTTGCATCAGGCTGGTGGTGCTCTTACGCAACATAATGCTGTAAATGGGCAGCAAGTGACCACATACGATATGCTCTCAGATGCCTTACGCTCTTACATAGCCTTGCCTGAGGAAGTGCGGGATGAGATGCCCCTTCCTCAGTATGTGAGCCTTAAGTGTGAGGATGCCCGACATTCTGGTGGGTACAATAAGCAGTATGCAGCCAAGGATGTGAAGGATAAGCTCTCGGTGCATAAGTTTAAAGGGGACACTCGCACTCCCAATGAGTTGGAGGAGTGGCTCACGAAGCTGGAAGACTATTTTCGCTTCTACCCCATGTCTGAGGAGGAGCGCATCATTTTTGCAAGTATGCATATGTAGGACTATGCCCACACATGGTGGCGATACATGAGGGATTCGCCTCAGAGACCAACCACCTGGAGGGGTTTCAAAAATTGATGGTCACTACATTCGTATTCCCATTCGTCTGGGATTGGCACTTGGCTGAATTCTATGCCTTGTGCGGACCGGTACGGTCCAAGAGTATTTGCAGCGCTTTTGGAGGCTTTCCTTGTTTGTGCAGGACATATCTGAAAAGGGGAAGCTGCTTCGTTTCATCCAGGGGTTAAGTCCTTCTCTGGCTGTAGATGTGAAGGCGCATAATCATCAAACTATTGAGAGGGAAGCCCAAGTGGTAGAGGTATTTGAGCTGAAATATTCCAGCGAGTATAAGAGTGGAACGGGCATCATACATGGTGCTGCAAATGAGGCTGAGAAGAAGCCTAAGATGGGTGATTAGCATGATAAAAAATTTGCAGCAGTGTTCTTTCCAAGGTTTCCTGCTGTTTCAGATAGTCAAATGCCCTATGCCAGGCCATACATGCCATTAGATGCCAAGCCAGGGACTAAGCCTACTGCTAGAAATGAAAAATCAGAAATTAAGCAGTATACTAGGGCCATAATGGACAGCAAAAAAAGGCAAACTTATGCTTTAAGTGTGGGGAGAAATGGACCCCTGAGCATCGGGATGTTTGCAAGATGCGGAATACTGGCTCAGCCAAGCTCAATATGATCCTTGAAATCTCTTATGATGAGGATTTCGTTGATGCCACAGATTCATTCGATGCCTCTCATGATGAGACAACAAGAGCACATGATGCGGATTAGGCTTCTAACAATGGAGCCACGAAGGGGATTGATTTCCTCTTTGATCCAGGTGGTGCAACTGGTCATGATATCCATGATATGTCATCATTGGACATTCAGCCCACTCCTGGCATGCGAGGTCGTAGATCTACGTCTTTTCTTATGGAGCATCAAGTTGCTATGCCTTTTCTTGCACAAGAGGGTGCAAATGGAAAATGCTCCTGTGGACGAGGAGATCTATTGGGATACGCATCAAACAATTTATGCTATCTCTTTTCATGCCTTGATGGGGGCTAAAAGTGCTGAAACTATCAGATTGAAAGGGCAAATTAATGACATGATTGTTCACATGCTTGTGGACAGCAGTAGCACTCATAGTTTCATCAATTCTAAGACCTTACAGAGCGTGGGACTGATTGCTATTGAGATTGATCATGGGCTGAGAGTAGAGGTGGCAAACGGATAGCATTTGGCCAGTAAATTTTGCTGCCAAAATGCAAGGATCAAGCTCTGTGAAGATTATGATTTTGCTGGGGATCTGTTGGCATTGGATATGGGCCCAATCGATGCTGTCCTGGGCTGTGATTGGCTGAAATCCTTGGGCAAAATCAGCATGGACTTAAATGCCTTGTCACTCAGCTACCACCCACAGACGGATGGACTGTCAGAGAGGGGGAACAAATGGGTGGAGGAATACTTGAGGAACTTTTGTCATGATACACAGAAGTCCTGGGATAAGTGGCTGGCTGTGGCTGAATTTTGCTACAACAGTACCAAACACCTTTCCATTGGCATGAGCCCTTTTGAAGCAATGTATGGATGCAAGGTTGGGGTTCAATGGCAGACATAGCTGTGAAAAATCAGCAAGCAAGGAGTGACTTGGAAAGAATGGATGCCCTTCTGCAATTGACTAAGAAGAATATGCACGATGCCCAAGCCAAGCAAAAGAAGCATGCGGATGAATGCAGGAGGTATCTTTCTTTTGAAGAAGGGGATTATGTGCATTTACGCCTCCATAAGAACCGTTATGCATCGCTGAAAGGTAACACCAATACGAAGCTTGCGCACAGGTATTATGGTCCCTACAAGATCATCCGCAAAGTTGGAGAGGTGGCATATGAGTTGGAGCTACCCAATACCTCCAAGATGCATAATGTTTTCCATGTGTCCTTGCTGAAGCTGCATGTAGGACAGCATGTCCAAGTTCTTCCTGAGCTACCACCTATGGATGAGGAGGGTCACATCCTCTATGCCCCTGAGCACATCGTGGGTTTCAGAGACCATGTGCTCAGAAACAAGATCTAGGTAGAGTATCTTATCAAATGGCAAGGTCTCCCTGAGGATGAAAATTCATGGCAGCCAGAAAGCATTGTCTACGACTACCCCTATCTCCTTCCGGGCTGATCAGTAGTTGCTGTTTGCTGCACCATTGGACAGCCAGGATGTAAATTTTGTGGGCGAAATTCTATGGGAGGGGAAGGCTGTAATGAAGGGGGGAAATGGGCTACTTTAGAGGCCCTTTAGAGGGATTTTAGGTGGGACATGTGGAGGGACTATACAAATCTCCATCCACCACTCATTGTAGCACCTTTGATGTGACATCTAATCCTATCTACTCCGTCCTCCTTCCTCCTACGTGCTGCCTACTCTCTCCCAATCTCTCTCTATCTCTCTTCCTCTCTCTTCCTCTCCCTCTACCCCTTCATCTCCTTCTTCCCTTTCATCTCTCTCCTTCCTACCAGTTCTACTCCTTTCTCTAATCTGCCCTCCCCCTTCATTGCACTGCATTTATTTCGGAAGCTATACAAAGCTTTCAAACCTCCCAAAAGCCTCCTTTCCACACATGCATTCCATTTGTAGTTGTCTGTGAAATCCAGTCCTTGATATTTATATGTGTGGACTGCTTCCAGGGGCTCTCATTCAAAGGTGACATGGACTTGTTTATTAGGTGTGTTCCTCCGCCCATTTGCTGATTTTTTGCTCCAGAATAGTGCCATATAGCTTTGCCATGAGGGTGCTCACCGTGCTTGTCGATAATTCTTTGCCATGTTGCCCCCCTTATGGATCGGTACGATCCTACTAAGGTGCCAATTTGATGGGAATCCTTCTTCTAGTGCCATATTCTTAAGCTTGGTCAGCATTTTCTTTGTCTGTGTCAACCTTTTTGCTGCTTGCCCTTGTGTGTGAGCGAGAGAGAGAGAGAGAGAGAGAGAGAGAGAGAGAGAGAGAGAGAGAGAAGAAAGAAAGAAAGTTTATTAAAGTCTTCGGAAGACCGATGGGTCTATGAGGTTGTGAAAAACCTGGTACAAATGAGCTGTGGTAGTGGAGCTACTAAACGAGTATCCACACCAATGCAAAATGCACAAAATGCACAGAGGGAGAGAGAGAGAGAGATGTCCGCGGAAGGCCTCGCGGGCCTATGGGACAAAGTGCAAAACACACCAAAAGGGAAAAGAACTCTTACAAGGCAAAGGGCGTCTTAAGGCCCTTGCTGAGTACTATGCTGAAAAAAGAAAGAACACAACCAAAAACTCTGAAATGGTCCACTGAAGGCCTTTCTCCCATGCCATGCCTCATAGGGAGTGATTGTCTTCAAAGCCTTTGTGGGAGCTCGATTTAAAATATAGTTGGCACACGAGGCCTTCAAACCAAAACTTGTGAGGCAACTTCTTACTGGTAAGCATGCATCTATCCATCTCCATAAGAGTGCGATTCTTCCGCTCAGCTTTGCCATTATGTTGAGGTGTAAGCCTCACTGTAAGCTGATGCGTGATGCCTTTCTCCTTCAAGAATGCCTCAAACTCATGAGACATATACTCCCCCCCTCGATCTGTGCGAAGTGTCTACACCTTGAGTCATGTCTCATTCTCAACCATAGCCACAAAGTGTTTGAAATGCATAAACACTTCTGATTTTGCCTTGAGACCATAGACCCAAGTGTAGTTGGTGAAGTCATCTATGAATGTAACATAATAAAGATAACCCCCAAAAGCAGGTGTCCTCATGGGACCGCAGACATCACTGTGAATAAGCTGTAATTTTCGTGTAGCTTTCATTGCATCATCCTTCTTGAAAGGGAATCTATGCATCTTGCCAAGGATGCAACCCTCACATACATGAGGAAGAGGTGACTCTAAAGGAGGCAATGCATCAACCATATCATGCCTTTGAAGTGTCAGTAAGCTCATGTGTCCATACTTGGCATGCCATAACTCCACATTCTGCATTGCAGAAGTGGGAGTGCTAACTAAAAATGCATGATCGGATCTTTTCTCATATAAATCAAGCTGAAAAAGACCTCGATACTGAAGGGACGATCGCAAAAGAGAGAGAGAGTGCAGGTAGCAAAGAGTCGTACGATAGTTTTGGCAGTCACGTCAAACTTAGATGATGAAAGGATACAAGTACAAGGTACGTCCTAGGTCCTAGGTGTCACATAGGACTAAGTGTCCTATGTGGCCTAAAAGGCACTAACACTACAAGTGCCTACACTTATGCCTACAAGGCACATACCATGGCCTATAGGGCATCACTAGAACCATCTTCTGGTGGTTCTAGTGATGCCCTATAGGCACATACCATGGCCTATAAGGCATCACTAGAACCACAAGAAGATGGCCTACAAACCCCCCTCCATGGGATGGGCTGAAGTACTCTGGAAACGTCTCAGAATACCTGGTAGTTTCTGGTCATGGTGGCACATGTTCATCCAAAAGGATATAGCCACCTATGAATGTACAAGGGATGTCAGAGCCACGGGTGCTGAAGGAGACCTCGAAAAAGCTGCAGCAGGGTCTAGAAGTAGTCGCCTCTGTTGAAGCAGCAATAAGGTAGATTATGGCGACAAAAATGGCTTTGGAAGCCTTAGACAGCAGTTGAAGATCCTCGAACAGGCTGGAGATGTGACGACCAGCAGAGCAACAGACTCCCAATGAGCAATGGAGGACTCAGGGGACTGAGGAGAGCGGGAAGACAAGAGCAATACCTGCTCTGATACCACTGAAGGGACGATCGCAAAAGAGAGAGAGAGTGCAGGTAGCAAAGAGTCGTACGATAGTTTTGGCAGTCACGTCAAACTTAGATGATGATACAAGGTACTTGTACCTAGACCTAGGACTAAGTGTCCTAGGTGTCACATAGGACTAAGTGTCCTATGTGGCCTAAAAGGCACTAATACTACAAGTGCCTACACTTATGCCTACAAGGCACATACCATGGCCTATAGGGCATCACTAGAACCACCAGAAGATGGCCTACAGATACAAAGTGCCAGACGACATCAAAGCATAGTCAACAACAGGAATTTGTAGCAAAATGCGATATGGGCTGTTTAGAGAACTATAAACCACTCTCCTCGCAATTTTCTTTGTCTTTGACTGCACACTTAGCATAACAAATACAACCTGAAATACTCCTCTATTAGGAGGGGACACTGAAAGCAAATTCTTCTTTATACCTGGCACCTAGAGTACATCTGAAATTCTGAAAGCTGTGCCATGAGTGGATGTGAGAATAATGTCTCCCACTCCACACATTGAATAAGAAGAATTATTTGCACAAGTCACCTTCTTTTTGGTAGGTGGAGGATGCAGAGATACAAAAAGACTGTTCTTGGAAGTGATGTGCTTTGAAGCACCACTGTCAAAATACCAAGTATTCAGTGTCTCATTGACATTGAGAGAGCAAAGAAAATCTGCCAAAGAAAATCTGCCCACAGTGACAAATACTGTCACAGCCTATCAAAGGCTCAAAATGCACCACAATGCTCTGCTGAATGCCCAAAAATCTGCAAATAGAATCTGCAAAAAGTGGCAAAAGTCTGTAAATTGACTCGTACTGAGTCCAGAAATGCTTGCAAACTTCCAAAATGCTCTTTTAACTGCCAAATTGTATCTACAATGCAAAAGCCCCAAATTTCTGCCAGAAATTGCACCTGAAAGGGACAAGTGAACTAAACGCCCCAAATTTTACAAATATATGCAAAAATTGCAAATGCCCCAAATTTTGTCTGCAAGATTGCAAGCAGAACAAAAAAACCCCAAATTTCTGGAGCAGGTTCTGCAACTTGACTGCAATGCGTGCAACAAGACAATTTGCCCCAAATGCGTTCTCAGATTGCAAGCCAAACAATGGCTATTTGTAAGAATGCCTGCCAAAGATCACCTGCAAGAATGCATGCAGAGAAAAGAACCTACACAGAAAGCTTGTACGGAAGAGCTATGGCGCTGCTGTACGGAAATCCATACACTGTATGGACGTACGGCGCTGGGCAGAAATAGTTGTGTGACTGTACGGCATTGGTACGGACAGAAGCGTACGGACTGACAGTACGGCGCATGCAGGTACGGACTGAATGCGGGAGCTGTACGGTGTTGTTGTAGTTCACACGTGCGGCACAATCTGGTGCAGGTGTACGACCGGTACGGGAAAATGGCGCACGAGCTATACGGGACGCCTACGCAGAGAGGTACGGATGGTGGCAGCGGCAAACAGTATGGATGATGGTACTGTTGTATGGATTGATTGCGTGTAGTACGTCGGCGCGGGTACAGTACGGAACTATGCGGACAAGCTGGAGCTGAACTGGAAGATGGAGCTTGCGGGTTGGAAGCAGAAGGTCAGGCAAGGTGAACCTGCTTTGATACCAAATGTCAGAAAACAAGAGAGCAAGAGTGTGCAAAATGGAGAGAGTGAGCTGAACGTAGTTCACTCCCCAAAGTGTACTGAACTGAAGTGAAGAACAATGAAACAGATGAGGGTTTTGTCTAAGTGACAAAACCCTATCTAATCACTAACCGTAGTTAGAGATTAGACTGTGGTTAAGGGGAAAACCCTCTAAGAGGGAAAAGTGCCCCTAACCCGCTTATTACATTACATTGGCCACTGCCTAGAATATAATAATAATTCTAACATGTTTCACCTTTTGATAAACTATGTCCAAGCTCTCCACATACTTATTAGCCTCTACCGTGTTATTGTATGCATACTCCACTAGTGGTAAAAACCTCTCCCACTATGACTGGTGCTCCGAAACATAGCATTTCAGCAAATCTAGAGCTGTGGAATTAGCCTCCTCCGATTGCCCATCAGTCTGTGGATGAAAAACAGAAGAAAATAGGAGAGTAGTGCCCATATTCTCAAAAAGTCCCCGCCAAAACAAGCTGGTCATGCATAGGTCTCTATCACTCACAATGGCCTTTGGCATACCATGATACTTAAAAGATATTCTGCATAAATAACTTCGTCATATGATCTGCCCCAATCTTCTTCTACATCACCTTCTGACAGGTTATGCATGTGCGAACATACTCCTCACAATCGCGACGCAGCGTAGGCCAATAAAAGAAATGCTCCACCGCCTTAACTGTAGCATCAATTCCTCGATGGCCTGCATATGGTGGATCATGACATTCACTCATAACCTTCTGCCTTAGCTGCTTAGTTACACACAGCTTGCCATGCATCATCATAAACCCATCCTTGAGCACATAATGCTCGTGCCTCTGTCTATTATTAAGCTGGTCGTATATTTCAGCAAATTGCTCATCTTTTGCATAGTAATCCTTCATTACATCCAACTCATTGTGATAAGCAATTGTCACAGCTGAAACTTGTGGCTTCCTGGACAAAGCATCTGCAACTACATTCTTCTTGCCTTCAACATGTACAATCTGAAAGTGAAACATTGACGAGAAGTTTGCCCACCTCATGTGCTTCTCGGACAACTTAGATTGCGTCAGAAAGTAGCGCAAAGACTGATGATCTGTCTGTACTGTAAAATCAGCTCCCAATAGGTAATGTTTCCAAGTGGATAAAGCATGAAGTACAGCCAACATCTCCTTCTCATAAATCTGTAAATGTAACTCAGCTGGCTGTAAAATGCGGCTCTCATAGGCTACAGAATGCCCATCCTATGTCAGGACAGCTCCAATACCATTTTTACCACAAGCGTCCGCATGCACATGAAAAGACTTCCTCAAGTCAAGCAAAATCAGCAACGGATCTGTTGTAAGCTTGCACTTCAGCTCCTCAAAAGAGTCCTTTTCCACTTGTGTCCACTGGAGTAAGTCAAAACATCGAGCGACTGCATTCGAGCGAGCCCAAAGTTCGAGCGATGCATGTGAGGAACTTTGTCTAAACCTATAGTAGCAATAATTTTTTACTAAAAATGGTTGAATCTACATGACACTATCAAAGATTGTTTTCACTTATTTTTACAAAGATAAAACTTACTATTGGATAACTCATAAATCCATGCAAGTCAGCAATCATTCAATGAATACCAAAGGAAAAATTATTAGCAACATACAAAAGAGAAAACCTATAATTTGATACATAATAAATCCATGCAAGTTAGCAATCATTCAATGGATACAAAAGGGAAAATGTTACAATGTCTACATCTCGAGGCGGTCACTCAAAATTATGTAAAGTAGCACGTGAGTTGAAGGGGTTTCTTTATTTTGTGGAGTTACATACAAACAACAATAGTCCCACCCATGATATAGAAGCTCCTCCTAGCAAAACCCATCACAAATAGCTATTTGTAGCTCACCCATATGATTTGATCCATTTCGTACATGAAATAATCATATGAACAAAATGTTTAAACTATGGAACTAATAAATTATTAATCACCTTATGACCATGATGCTAACTAAATATAGATCACCTTCATATGCACATGACCATGTATACACCTCTGGGATGGAGGGAGGAAACCAAGGACCCGAACTCTATATGAGAAAAATCCATGGTCATAAGAAAATATAGAGTTTGATAAGGTCTAGCTCTAATGAAACAAAGATAAGTACAAACTTTCTAAAGCTCTAGAATTTTGATACTTTAGCATGATAAATGGATTCATTCATATCTTTCTGATCATTGTGATTACAAACATGACCATATTTGGAGTCTGATTGACCAAGTTATGGCCCGTGGCTTAAATAAAATTGGCAGAAGGAGCCTCCCAAGAGGCCGCGATATCGCGGCCTCCTAGGAGGCTCCTTCTCCCATTGTTTTTTTCCTTGAAAATGAAATTGCACAAGAAAAACACATACTTTGATCCCTTGCTTCCATCCCTCCTTCCTTGACCCTTGCAAAAACATAGCCAAACATTTTTAGAAATTGTTGTTTGTACGTAAGACAATTGATTACTCACAATATCATGGGTAGGACAACAACCGTAAAAGTAAGCAATGCATGATACTTTTTGAACATAAATCATCACACTAGAATGCCAAAATTATTCCTTCTTAGAAAGTGCATGCATAGGAGCTGCAATTTCTGCAAAGTGAGGGATAAAACGACGGTAGTAGGAACACAAAACCAAGAAACTACGAACCTCGTGCAAATTCTTTGGTTGTGGCCAACTCTGTATTGCTTCCACTTTAGCTGGATCCATATGAACCCCATCCTTGGAAACAATATGCCCCAAAAACTGAATCTCAGCTCTCTTTTTGGGGTTTAAGAACAGCCTCTGCTTCCTGAGCTCAGCGAACACAATCGCGAGATGCTTCTGATGCTCCTCCTCATCTTTCGAAAACACAATCATGTCATCAAAGAATGTACGCACGAAGGCTTTATGGTCTTGAAAGATCTTGTCCATCACGCGATTGAAGGTAGCAAGAGCATTATTGAGTCCAAAAGGCATAACAAAAAACTCATACAACCCAAAAGAAGCCCTGAACGCCGTCTTATGTACATCTTTTGGACGTATGCAAACCTGATGATACCCACTTTGCAAATCAATGCGGCTGAAAACAGCTCTCCCCTTCAACCTATCCAGAATATTATCTATCCTGGGTATAGGGAAGCGATTCTTAATGGTGATCTTATTCAAGGCGCAGTAATCAATACACATACGCGAGGAACCATCCTTCTTTTGAACCAATAGAACTGGAGAGCAATAAGGCGATGAACTAGGCTGAATCAGCCCCTTGTCCAAAAGTTCAGTTACCTGGCTCATGATCTCTTGCTACGGCGCTGCACTAACTCTGTAAGGTGGTTTATTGGGTGGACTACTGCCAGGTATGATGTCAATCCCATGGTTCTCTGGCCTTTCTGGTGGAAGCTCACTAGGCAACTCATTAGAAAAGCAATCTGAAAATTCAGTTAGAAAAACAGCCCTTTGCTTTTCCAATATGCTCTTCATTTACAGGGGGTATCTCTCTAGCAAAAGAGTGTGAGCACAATTGAAACCGGCCTCTAATCACTCAGAGGGCAGTGGACCTCACTTCAGCACTTATTTACAGCTCACAAAGCATATGTCACAACCATTAACCATTGCATGATCACCATTTGGCATTCACCCATTTGTTCACAAACAAAACCACTGAAAAAGGGATGGAGGCTAGAATGCCCCTGCTCAACAAACATAGACAAGTGCACCCGATTGGCCCCAAACACTGTGGCGCCCCTTTCGGTATTTCTTTATATTTCACAGTGAAATGATTATAAGTTGCATTTGGGAGACCTTCCCTGCAACTGAGCACGCAGCCCCAATTCACTAAGCCTTCGCAAGGCTTTCAAGCATAGAACACCATCACATAAGTGCACTTAACCCATAGGCTCAACCCAAAGACATTCTCTTTTCCGAGTGCAATTCCATTGGCTGTCCAGATGCAATCACACTGCACCCCAGTTGCACTCTCTTTGAGTGGTTTCCAGATGGCATTCACAAAGCTTTTCAAAGATCCAAAATAAAATCAGCAAAGTACTCAACCAAAGAATGACTCATGTAGCACTGCCTGGGTACTTGTGAGCCAAGAAAGAGGCGGCACACCAGGCCAACCAATAGCTTATGGCAAAAAGAAATTGCAGCAGCAAAATCACAACTCACCAAGCCCTGAAAACTCGAACCAAGTCCTCAATCGCCAAGAGGACATAGTAGCCAATGCCCAATTGCATTCTCAGCCAAAGAGGAGTGCAAAGGCATGAAGAAAGAGCATTTACAAGAGCCGACCAGCAAGAATTCCACTGAAAAATGCAAAAAGAAGCACTTCTGTCACGAAGAAATGGGAGTTCTTGGGCTCAAAAGAAGCGTGCTTCAAAGAGGAATGCATTGAGAAGGTTTTGGAGAAGTTTCATCGACGAAAAGTCCTCCAAAACTGAGAAAAACCAGTCAACCAGTGCGTGGGACCACTCGAAATTTAACAGAAAGCTGTAGCTTTGCAAGAGGAGAGGCCCAGGAGGCAGTAGAAGCAAAAAGGTCCAGAAAAAGCCACTTTTGCAAATTCGACCAGCAAAAGAAGTGCTCAGCTCTGCCCGTTCTACCAAACGCACGGAGGGAAAAGCATATCACTACGAAACCTTCCTCATCTTGGATGCTTCTGTAAACAAACCCCCAAGAAATGCAGCATCAAACTGTTGAAGGAATGTGAGGGCTTTGTACCTGTCCTATACTCCATTATATGTATCAAACTTGACATGAGAACCACCATCCTTAAATTCTTTATATACATTTGATATTGGCTGTCCCAAAGATGGCTATATATTTGCAGCACTAGGGAGAGCCATGCTTGGCTGAACATTAGGCATGGGAGGATATGCTAAGGCTTGCATGCCTGGCTGCATTGCCACATTGTCATACATGGCTTGCTTTCTATGCCCAATTGGCGGTGAAATCAACATAGCATCAAAGATAGAATCTGTACCAAAATATTCAGGTTGTTACCTCAAATATGGTGTTAGAATTATAGATATAATTCAGCAGTGACCAATGTAATTTAATAAGCTAGTTAGGGGCACTTTTCCCTCTTTAAGAGATTTTTCCCCCTAACCGTAGTTAGTTCACTAACTATGGTTAGTGACTACTAAGGTTTTGTCACTAGAACAAAACCTTATCTCTCACTCTTTCAGTTGTACTCTTACACTCTTCTATTGCAACTAAGCTTTCAAGCTTTCAGCTCTCAGCTCACTCTCTCTTGCTCTCTCTCTCCCCTATACTCACATTTGGTATCAGAGCCTTGTTGAGCTCTTGCCTCCAGCCCAAGCTCCTGCTGCATATTAGCCTCCATCACCAGCCCACAAGCTTTTGCTTCATCTCCATCGTCGTCCGTACAGATCGTCCGTACAATCTGTACGAACTGTTTACGTACAGTCCCGCACTACACTTGCGTCACTCGTCCGAACCTGCTACTCTAGCACGGACGTACCTACGCTGACGACCGTACGATTTTTCTACTGTACCTGTTGCGTCATCGCTGTTCGTACCTGCCGTACCCTGCATCATTCCGTACATGCCGTACGTGTCGTACTTGCACATTCTGTGATTTGTAGCGCCGTACAGCTCGTACATGCAATCACGCCGTCGTAGGTAATCATCGTCGTACCAGCGTGTACCTATTGTATCTGCTACAGCCATACCTGCGTGTACAAGCCGTACAGCAGGTCGTCGTACCTGCTTCCGTACAAGTCCTGATTCCGTACAGCGTGCCGTCGCCGTACATTCTGCAATCCCGTCCATACATGCGACTGTACGACTTGCTTATCCGTACAATCTGTACTTGGTTGTCTGTATTCATTGTACTAGCAGACATTTGCAATCCTTTGCAGTTATTTGGGTATTTTCAGGTTCACAGTTGCTTGTGAAGCAAACATTGCAGACAGATCTGCAGATTTGGTCTGAAATTTGGGGCTTTCTGCTGAAATTGCAAAATTTGGGGCTTTCTGTGCTTTTGCCCCTTTCTGGTTGCAATTTCAAGCTCGAAATTTGGGGCTTTCAATGCTGTAGTACAATTTCTTGAAGAAATTTGGGGATTTTGTAATTACACTGCAATTTCGCAGTGAAATTTGGGGCTTTTGCAGACAGAGCGCAATTCTTGCAACATTTGGGGCTTTTGATCAATTTGCACCTTTCCGGTTGCAATTTCGGGCCTATTTTGGGGCTTTTGTGTTGGGAGAGCAATTTTGGAGATTTCAGTTCATACTGCCTTTCTTGAAGTGTTTTGCAGCACTTTTGGCAGATTTTGGAGAGTTTTTGATGCTTGGACAGATTTCTGACAGTGCAAGTGCAGAAATCTGAGTTGCATTTACAGCCAGTGCTTGGTTGTGTTTTTTGGGAGTTGTGAATTTCATTCCCAGTAAGGGAATTCAGTCTTGTATTTGCTAAAACCTCTTTCTCAGATATGGCCCAGCAAAATCAGAATGATTTCTAGTGGCCTTTCACAGGAAGACAAGTTGGATGGTACCAACTACTCCCTCTGGAGTTTCATAGTACGCAATATTCTGATTTCTCGCAATTTATGGGATTATGTGAATGGGGGTGAGATCGGACCAGCAGGTATGGCACCTAATACCCCTCCTCAGCAAGGAGGTGGAAGAGGTCGTGCACAGGGTGCAGCTGCAGAACAAGTTGTTGGTGCAGCTATAGCCACTACTCCAGAGCAGAAGAGATGGGATTCACGTGATGCCTTAGCTTTGTCATGCATCTCTCTTTCAGTGACGAGATTTATCATTCCGCATATCCGGTCGTGTTAAGACCTCGAAGGCAGCGTGGGATATCTTAAAAAGCATGTATGCAGCCCGGAATGATGCAAGGGTATCTTTCTTGAAAAGAGAGTTAAGTAATACACATATGGAAGAGGGTGACTCCATGTCAGTCCACCTCACAAAGCTACAGGATCTCAGAGAGCAATTATTGAACATAGATGAGATTATTCCTGATTTAGAGATGATTACCACCACTCTGAATTCTCTTCTTGAGTCTTATCTCAGCTTTCATACCTCGCTGAACTTATCATTGAGGGGGGGTGCAAATCCTCTCACCTTTCATCAGTTAATAGGACTTCTGCTTCAGGATCAGCAGACCAGGAAAAACTTGGCTTCACGTGCAGGTGAACAAGTTATGCTCTCAAAGTTCAAGTCAAAAACAAAGGGACAGGCAAAGACATCAGTAAATCAGGCTTCCAGTGGGTCAGGACAGCCTTCACAAAAGGCTAAAAATGATGCAAGCCCAAGAAGAAGGGTTTTTGTCATTACTGCAAAAAGCCAGGTCATCACATTGCAGAATGCAGGAAAAGGCTTGCAAAAGAGAAGAAAAACAGCTCCGGTATGGCTGTTTCAGATTCAGCTCCTCATGCATCTGACAGTGGGGATGCTGCAGCCAACTTTGTTGGACAGGATTATGCCTTTTTATCCTGCATTTCAGATTCTAGGCTGGCTGCTCGAGATGCTCGGGATAGTACAGCCACTTGTAATGATGATACATATGTATTTTTGACTTGCAGTTATGACTCTTCTACGGATGCATCTGCTTTCAGTGTCAATGAAACACTGAATACTTGGTATTTTGACAGCGGTGCATCCAAGCATATCACTTCTAGGAAGTTAGGAAGTGTCTCTTTACCTCCTTGCATCCACCTCCCGTTGGTAAGAAAGTCACTTGTGCCAATAACTCGTCATATTCAGTACGTGGCACAGGAGAAGTTGAGCTTACTGCCATTGATGGTTTAGTTTTCAGACTTTCAGATGTCTTATATGTGCCTGGCATCACCAAGAATCTTCTTTCAGTGTCCACTCTTAACAGGGCTGGATTTCAGGTCATCTTTGAGGATGACAAATGTGCTGTCCGAGACAGGGAAAATGATTATGCCTTGAGATTATCTGGTACTCTGCTGCGTGGGCTTTTTCAGCTTGATCTTTTTGAGAAAAGAGCAGCCCATGCTCTTGCAGTTTCTACCCCTACTGCTGCCATGCAGAATGTAGAATTATGGCATGCCCGATATGGCCACATGCATTACAACAGCTTGATGACACTTCAGAAGCACTCTATGGTTGATGCATTGCCACCTCTTGAGATACCTCCTCCACATGCATGCAAGAGAATCAGTTGATGCCACATCTTACAATGAGGCTGTTGGATGCCTCATATATCTCTGCAACACTAGACGTGATATTCAGTTTGCAGTATCTCAGGTGAGCAGGTATATGCACAGCCCAAAAACTATGCATTGGCAGGCAGTTAAGCGCATCTTCCATTATTTGCAGGGCACGAAGTCTTTTGGCTTGTTATTTCCCAGGGCTGTGACTTGCAGGTGCATGCCTACAGTGATTCAGATTGGGCTGGTGATTATGACACTAGGCAGACCACTAGTGGCAATTGTTTCTTTTTGGGTAAATCTTGCATTTCCTAGCTGAGCAAGAAACAATCTACAGTGGCTACCTCATCATGTGAAGCTAAGTAGAGGGCAGCTTTCACAGCAACAGTTGAATGTGTCTGGCTGCGACGTCTATTTGCTGATCTTCATCTATCTTTGGAGTGTCCTTCTCCAATTCTCACTGATAGTCAGAGTGCCATTGCAGTGGCAAATAATCCAGTGTTTCATGCTCGCACGAAGCACATTGAGGTTCACTATCACTACGTCAGAGAGAAGTTGCATGCAGGAGAGATCAGTATGATCTTTGTGTCCACACACGACAAGCTTTTCAAAGCTCCAAAATAAAATCAGCAAAGTATCCAACCAAAGAATGACTCATGTAGCACTGCCTGGGCACCTGTGAGCCAAGAAAGAGGTGGCACACGAGGCCAACCAATAGCTTATGGCAAAAAGAAATTGTAGCAGCAAAATCACAAGTGACCAAGCCCCGAAAACTCGAACGAAGTCCTCAATCGCCAAGAGGACATAGTAGCCAATGCCCAATCATTCTCAGCCAAAGAGGAGTGCAAAGGCATGAAGAAAGAGCATTTACAAGAGCCGACCAGTAAGAATTCCACTGAAAAATGCGAAAAGAAGCACTTTTGTCGCGAAGAAATGGGAGTTCTTGGGCTCAAAAGAAGCGTGCTTCAGAGAGGAATGCACTGAGAAGGTTTTGGAGAAGTTTCATCGCCGGAAAGTCCTCCAAAACTGAGAAAAACCAGTCAACCAGCATGTGGGACCACTCGAAATTCAACAGAAAGCTGTAGCTTTGCAAGAGGAGAGGCCCAGGAGGCGGTAGAAGCAAAAAGGTCCAGAAAAAGCCACTTTTGCAAATTCGACCAGCGAAAGAAGTGCTCAGCTCTGCCCGTTCTACCAAATGCACGGAGGGAAAAGCATATCACTATGAAGGGGAGGCAGAGGGGAAGCCATCGGGCCAAACGGAAGTCGAGGAATCCAAACGGGTGAGGAGTTATGAAGAAAAACGGAATTCAGCTGAAGGAGGCTGAAAAACCAGTCCAAAATCACAACAAAGGGAGAAGATGAGAGAGAAAACCACACATGTGAAGTTTAGAAGGCCCAGGAAGGTCCAGGAATGGCAAAGGAGCATGTAGAAGGTACTAGATGTCACGGGGGCGTGAAATTCTAAGTACTTTAATGTACTACAGGACCGTGACAACTTTGGTTGTAAAAGTCCAAGCGTGGGCTTAATAATGTGTAATTAAACGCGGCATGGTGCCTAGCACATAAGCGTGATTAATCCCTAGGCCCAAAGGCATTCCAAGGAATTAAATAGTGGTTGTTGGAAAATGATGATGTGGCATTTTTAATGGGCCCCCTGAAGGGCCATGTACCTTCAGTGGCCCCTCTAGAGTTCCAGGTGGCTCTAGTGCCTTCTACATGCTCCTTTGCCATTCTTGGACCTTCTTGGGCCTTCTAAACTTCACATGTGTGGTTTTCTCTCTCATCTTCTCCCTTTGTTGAGATTTTGGACTGGTTTTTCAGCCTCCTTCAGCTGAATTCCGTTTTTCTTCATAACTCCTCACCCGTTTGGATTCCTCGACTTACGTTTGGCCCGATGGCTTCCCCTCTGCCTCCCCTTCATAGTGATATGCTTTTCCCTCCGTGCGTTTGCTAGAACGGGTAAAGCTGAGTACTTCTTTTGCTGGTCGAATTTGCAAAAGTGGCTTTTTTGGACCTTTTTGCTTCTACCGCCTCCTGGGCCTCTCCTCTTGCAAAGCTATAGCTTTCTGTTGAATTTCGAGTGGTCCCACGTGCTGGTTGATTGGTTTTTCTTTGGAGGACTTTCCGGCGATGAAACTACTGCAAAACCTTCTCAATGCATTCCTCTCTGAAGCACGCTTCTTTTGAGCCCAAGAACTCCCACTTCTTCGTGACAGAATTGCTTCTTTTCGCATTTTTCAGTGGAATTCTTGCTGGTCGGCTCTTGTAAATGCTCTTTCTTCATGCCTTTGCACTCCTCTTTGGCTGAGAATGCAATTGGGCATTGGCTACTATGTCCTCTTGGCGATTGAGGACTTGGTTCGAGTTTTCAGGGCTTGGTGAGTTGTGATTTTGCTACTGCAATTTCTTTTTGCCATAAGCTATTGGTTGGCCTCGTGTGCCGCCTCTTTCTTGGCTCACAGGTGCCCAGGCAGTGCTACATGAGTCATTCTTTGGTTGGGTACTTTGCTGATTTTATTTTGGAGCTTTGAAAAGCTTTGTGAATGCCATCTGGAAACCACTCAAAGAGAGTGCAGCTGGGGTGTAGTGTGATTGCATCTGGACAGCCAATGGAATTGCACTCGGAAAAGAGAATGCCTTTGGGTTGAGCCTATGGGTTAAGTGCACTTATGTGATGGTGTGCTATTGGGGCTGCGTGCTCAGTTGCAGGGAAGGTCTCCCAGATGCAACTTGTAATCATTTCACTGTGAAATATAAAGAAATACCGAATGGGGCGCCACGGTGTTTGGGGCCAATCGGGTGCACTTGTCTATGTCTGTTGAGCAGGGCATTCTAGCCTCCATCCCTTTTTCAGTGGTTTTGTTTGTGAACAAATGGGTAAATGCCAAATGGTGATCATGCAATGGTTAATGGTTGTGATATATGCTTTGTGAGCTGTAAATAAGTGCTGAAGTGATTAAAGGTTTAGTTCCACTGCCCTCAGAGTGATTAGAGGCCGGTTTCATTGGTTCCATTGGCGGGATACCACACACTCTTTCTCAAGAGGTGGGCCTCGGTAGTTTGGTGGAAGGATATCTTTGCTGCACTTTTTGACAGCTGAATATTACAACCATAAACATGGTGAGTACCCATGAGCAAGAGAGCTCCACAACTCCTCAAAGGAGAAGGCAGGAAAGCCTTAATGATCCAGCTAGTGTACAGCTGCAGGGAGCACAACAAATGCCTTTTGAGCAGGCCACACATGAAGCTACAACTGAGCTCAACGGTGATACTAGTTCTAGCAGTGAGTCAGATGATGCCACTATGTTGAATGCACAGCTTGCAAGTGCACTGACTACTTTGACTCAGCTGGCTCAAAATGTGCAAACAAATGCCAAGAAGAAGAAGAAATCAAGAAAGCACCAGCATGGAAAGAGTGAGTACACACATACATCAGCTTCTCATGGCGGACTGCACACTCATGCATCAGTTTCCCATGAGAGACAGCCATCAAAAATGACTCAGAAAGTGACTTCCAAGAGAGAGGAATCGCCCAAAAGAGCACTTGAGAAAGAGGTACAAAAAGTACAGCCAGTGCAACAGTATGAGCAGCCGGCACAAGGCCTTGGTTTGGGTACTTCTACTCCTCAAAATAATAATGTGCAGTCCATAAATGTGGCTCAACCACCTCAGCCATATTTGACGCAGCAACCTGAATATTTTGGTACAGATTCTATCTTTGATGCTATGTTGATTTCACCGCCAATTGGGCATAGAAAGCAAGCCATGTATGACAATGTGGCAATGCAGCCAGGCATGCAAGCCTTAGCATATCCTCCCATGCCTAATGTTCAGCCAAGCATGGCTCTCCCTAGTGCTGCAAATATACAGCCATCTTTGGGACAGCCAATATCAAATGTATATAAAGAATTTAAGGATGGTGGTTCTGATGTCAAGTTTGATACATATAATGGAGTACAGGACAGGTACAAAGCCCTCACATTCCTTCAACAGTTTGATGCTGCATTTCTTGGGGGTTTGTTTACAGAAGCATCCAAGATGAGGAAGGTTGCCACATTTTTGAAAGGCAATGCACTTAAGTGGTACACCAACCTTATGCTTCATGGAGATGCACCTGCTACTTGGCTGGAATTTAAGAAAGTGTTCTCTTCCACTTGGCTTACTCCAACTTTTGAAGTTGAAGTACTTTCACACTGGCATGACTTGTCGTACAAACTTTGCAAGAATCTTGATGATTACACCCAGAGGTTTTGGGATGTTTTGCTGCCATTGAGCTCTTACAGGCATGTTTCTTTGAAAGAGCAAATAGAGAGGTACTGTTGTGGATTGCCTAGTGAGCTACGTGATTATTGCATCAAAACCAAGGTGGTTCTATGACTCAATTAATTGAGAATGCAAGGACAGCATATGCATGGATGCAGGAGAAGAATTTGGGCTTTATGGACAGCAAGAAAGAAGACAACAAACGGGCTGCCAAACACCAGGATAAGGACATCAAATCTGAAAATAAAAATTATGGGAAACGACCGTTTCAAAAGGGAGGAAAAGCCCAATTCAAAGTTGGTCAAAGGCATGGATAGCCTAATAAACATCCCCGTACCAAGTTATCTGATGAAAGTCACTCATGGAGCAAAACAAATGTTTTATATGCAAAGGAGAGGGACACCGCTCTTATGATTGCCCATTCAAGAAAAGAGACAGGTCAGATCATGATAAGAATGGTGATAAACAGGCTGATCGGAACGGCAAAAAGCCTAAACCTTCAAATCAGAAATCAGAATTTTTTGTTTTTCTTTGATTCTGGGGCAAAGGCAAATTTCATAACTCCTGATATGGCTGGAAGGCTTGGCATCAAGCTTGAGGAAATGGGGCCATCCGGCATGTGTGATATGGCCAACCCTGAACTCAACACACTTGTCACTCCTATCATTGGCAAGTTGAGGATGCATATCCAGGGATATCAGGATGCAGAGGACTTCTACATTATGCCTTTGCCAGAGTGTGATGCTTTGCTTGGGATGCCTTGGATGTATAGGGTGGGGGCTGATGTGCAGATGAGAAACAAGAAGATTTCTTTAACTCATAGAGGCAAAAATCATGTACTTGATGTAAAGTTGAAAGGGGAGTCCATCCCTATAGTTTCAGCTTCTTGTATTTCCAATGTAATAAAGCGTCATATTTCAGCGTACTTGATTTTTGTCAAAGAGGACAGCCAACCAGTTCAGGAAGGCTCTACTCTTTCTGCTTTAGATAGAGAAAGGGCTGCTTTTATTTCAGATTTTCAGGATTGTTTCTCAGATGCACTTCCTCAAGAATTACCTTCCAAGAGGCCCGAGGATCATCAAATTGATATAATTCCAGGAAGCTCACCGCCTAATATACCTCCCTATCGTGTCAGTAAGGCACAACAGGAAGAGATAATGTCACAAGTGAAGGAACTCTTGGAAAAGGAATTAATACAGCCAAGTAATTCTCCTTACTATTCCCCTGTCTTGCTTGTGCAAAAGAAGGATGGCAGTTGGAGAATGTGTATTGATTATAGCGCTTTGAATAAAGTCACAATTAAGAACCGTTTTCCAATTCCATGCATTGATGATATATTGGATCGGTTGGAAGGTTCCTCAATGTTCAGTCGTATTGACCTTAAAAGTGGATACCATGAGATAAGGATACGGGTGAAGATGTCTACAAGACTGCCTTCCGCACTTCATTTGGCTTATATGAGTTCCTTGTGATGCCTTTTGGTTTGACTAATGCACCTGCCACTTTCAATAGAATGATGGACAGAAGCACACAGAAAGTTTGTTGGCACTTTCTTCGATGACATCATTGTGTTCTCTAAAAATGAGCAGGAGCAGAGGAAACACCTCACTATTGTGTTTCAAGAGTTGAAAAGACACAAGCTATTAATAAACACCAAGAAAAGTGAGTTCTTTATGCATGAGATTCATTTTCTCGGTCATATAGTGTCAAAGGATGGAGTCAAGATGGATCCTGCAAAAGTTGAGGCCATAAGGAGTTGGCCAATTTTGAAAAATCTGCATGAAGTCAGAAGCTTTTTTGGGTTGTGTTCATACTATCGGAGGTTTATAAAGTACTTTGCAGAAATTGCTTCTCCCTTGCATGCTTTACAAAAGAAAGCTGTACCGTTTCCGTGGGGACCAAAGGAAAATGCAGCTTTTGAAGACCTGAAGCAAAAGTTGTGTTCTGAACCCGTTATTATCTTGCTAGATCTTGCAAGACCCTTTGCTGTAACTTGTGATGCATGTGGAAACAGCATAGGAGGCACTTTGATGCAGGATGGCATATGAGAGTAGAGTTCTCAAAGATGCTGAATTGTACTTGCAGATATACGAGAAGGAAATGTTAGCAGTGATACATGCTTTGACCACATGGAAACATTACCTTCTTGGAGCTGATTTTTATGTGCAGACAGATCATCAGTCACTTAGATATTTTCTCACGCAGAGAAAATTATCTGAAAAGCACATGAGATGGGCTAACTTCCTCTCAGTGTTTCATTTTCAAATTGTGTATGTGCTGGGTAACAAAAATGTCGTGGCTGATGCACTTTCCAGGAAACCACAGCCTTAAGCAGTCTCCAAGAAACCTAGTGTTTCAGCAGTGAGCATTGCTTACAACAATGTGTTAGATGTGATGAAAGATCAATATGTTAATGATGCTGATTTTTCAACTATTTATGATCAGCTTTCTGATGGTCAAAGGCATGATCACTATATGTTGAAAGAGGGTTTCATTTTGATGCATGGACGACTCTGTGTCACTGATCAGATAAGTCATAATGGAAAGTCATGCTCCTCCATATGCATGACATAGGGGAATTGTAGCAACAATTACAGTAGTGGAGCAATACTTTTATTGGCCATCTTTGAGGAAAGATGTGGAAGAATATGTGAGAACATGCATGGTTTGTCAGAAAGTAAAGTTTGACAGGCAGAAGGTACCTGGGTTGTTACACCCTTTGCCAATTCCGGATAGACCATGGCAAAGCATAGCTATGGATTTTGTGTTTGATCTTTCACGTACTCCTACTGGACATGATGGATTGTGGACAATAATTTGCAGGTTTAGCAAACAAGCCCACTTTGTGCCAGTAAGAAATAAAATTACAGCAGATCAAATGGCCAAATTGTTTTTGTAGCATGTCTTCAAGTATCATGGGATGCCTGAATCCATAATCAGTGATAGAGATCCGAGGATGACCAGCCTCTTTTGGAGAGGACTGTTTGAAAATATGGGCACTACGCTGAATTTTTCGTCATCTTTTCACCCTCAGTCTGATGGACAATTGCTGGAATATGCTTACAATAATACGGTGCACACATCCAGAGGTAAAGCACCTTTTGAAATAGTGGAAGGTGCCAGGAAGATACCTCCCATTTTGCATACAAAAAAGAAAATCTTCGAAGCTAATCGTTTTGTGGAAAGCCTTGAAGAGGCTTACAAGAAGATCAAATATGCCTTGCAAAGAAGTCAGGACAAGCAGAAAAGAGCAGCAGATAAGCACCGCAGGGAATTGGTATTCACAGAAGGTGATTGGGTTTTGCTGCGTTTTCAGAAGGCAAGGTTGAAAAATAAGAAAGGCAAGGAAAGGTTGTACACAAAGATGAACATGCGTTACTATGGTCCTTTCCAGGTTTCTGAAAAGATAAATGAGGTAGCTTACAGGCTGAAGTTGCCTCCGCATTGGAAGATACATAATGCCTTTCATGTGAGCTTATTAAAGCAATATCATGGAGATATTCCCGAGGATTTACCTGATGAGGTGCAGCCTGAAGTGGAAGAACAGGATGAACTTCTGGTCCCAGAGCAGATTCTGGTACACAGAGATAGAAAGCTCAAGGGTAAAGTTATCCGTCGCTACTTGGTAAAATTTCAAAATTACCCATCACTTGATGCGAAATGGATGGAGGAAAGTGAACTGGCAGATTCACCTGGGATATTGCAGCTTTACCTTGATGCTTTCCAATTAGAGCCGACTATGGTCCGGGCTCCTACAGGTAGTTCAGCAGAGCGAGCGTCTGGAGCATTACCTGGTGTTCGAGAGGGGGGTAGCACCTCCACTCCCTCAGTACAGACGGGCTCACCGTGATTTCATGAGGTCGCTTGATGACACTGTATGTTTCATCCGAGATACTGAGCTGACAGTATTTCTGTTGTGAGACTTCATGATATTGATGCATCTTGACTATTGATCGCCGATGATCACATAGATTTTGAGCAGTGTATATGGATGGATGCATGTCTTCCTAGCCATATTTTCATTGTCTCTGTATACTATAGCTGCGGCTTTCTTGTATACTCTTTTATGCTATATTTCATGCTCGCTCCTGTGTTTTGGGGCAGCAAACTGTGGTTTGCTGTTTCAAGAGATGGGTATGTCACGGGGGCGTGAAATTCTGAGTACTTTAATGTACTACAAGACCGTGACAAGTTTGGTTTTAAAAGTCCAAGCGTGGGCTTAATAATGTGTAATTAAACGCGGCATGGTGCCTAGCACATAAGCGTAATTAATCCCTAGGCCCAAAGGCATTCCAAGGAATTAAAAGAGTGGTTGTTGGGAAATGATGATGTGGCATTTTTAATGGGCCCCCTAGAGGGCCATGTACCTTCAGTGGCCCCATTCGAGTGATTGGATTTATGTATGTTGTTTGTGAAACCAACTCCATTGAATGACTGGGTAGAGATAAGGGGAGCTCATTTGATAGTGGCTGTGGATCAGGTGAGGGTTGGTGTCTAGGAATAAAATCAGTGATGGATCGCTATTGATGCTCGACTTGTAGTCTCCCTTCTCCTCCGTAGTCTCCGTGAATAGCTTGCTGTTTGATAAGAGCTATTCACACTAGTGGTCTGTCTCCCCATGTCAAAAAGAGAGGTTATGCTTACAATCCTCGTGTGGATGTCCACTGTAGGCCATCTTCTGGTGGTTCTAGTGATGCCCTATAGGCCATGGTATGTGCCTTGTAGGCATAAGTGTAGGCACTTATAGTGTTAGTGCCTTCTAGGCCACATAGGACACTTAGTCCTAGGTCTAGGTACAAGTACTTTGTACTTGTGTTTCTTTATTTTTTATCTAAGATTTGACGTGACTGCTCTATCGACTCATCTTGTACCTGCACTCTCTCTCTCTCTTCGTTTTGTACCTTCTGTGGTATTAGAGCTACTGTACCTGTTCCCCTGCCTCCGGATCTGCATCACGCACAGATTTCAACAGTCTGCGCTCCATCCGTACAATCTGTACGATTGTACAGACTTTCGTAAAGATTTCGAATTCTGCCGCACATGCTCTGTACAACTGTACCTTTCTCCCCGTCGCTCTTGCTTCGTACAACCGTACGTTTCTGCTCGTCACTTGTACTTGCGCCGTACAACCGTACGGCTCTGCTCCGTACTCTGCGTCGTCACTTGTACCTGCGCCGTACAACCGTACGGCTCTGCTACGTATTCTGTGTCGTCACTTGTACCTGTATCGTACGTTGGATACAGTCACTTGCATCTGTACACCGTACGTGCAACCGTACCTTCAGTGGTACTACGTGTCTTGTACTTCCTACACCGTATAACCGTATAGGTCGTACATTAGCTGCTGTACAGCCGTACATTGGCTCCCGTACAACCGTACATTGGGTGCTGTATAGCCGTACATCCGTACGCCGTGCAAACCGTACAGTCTCACTTTCTTACGTGTGAGATCTACAGAGATTGCAGGACATTGAGTCATTTTTGCAGGATATTGAGTCAAATTTGCAAGACATTGGGTCAGATTATCATACATTGGGTCACATTTGCAAAATTTCAGCAAAATTTGGGGCTTTTCTACATTTGCCCTCTTTTTGGCCTATTTGCCCTCAATAAATTTGGGGCTTTTGCCAAATTTGCTGTTTTTGCAGTGAACATTGCCTGTCACAGTCACATTTGGGTCAGATCTGCATTTGCCCTTTGATTTGGGTCAGAAATTTGCAGATATTTGCTGTCATTTTTTGGGACAGCCAGCTTTTTTTGTAGTGATAGCCTTGAGGCTTTTGGTTTTTCAGGTCTTTTACAGGTTATCACAGTTGCTCTGGTTGGGAACAATCAAGATTTATTTGGAGTTCTTCGTGAAGATGATAAAGTTGGATGGCACCAACTATCCGATGTGGTCTTAATCTCATGAAACATATTCTTGTTGCAAAGCATTTGTGGAATATTGTTTCTGGGGCTGATCTGAGGCCAGCCATTGCTACAGTGGTTATTTCTACTGCTGGTCCTTCTGCAGGTGGTACTCCTCCTGATGCCTCTTCCTCTAGCACTCCTGCTGCTGCTCTTCCAACTCAAGAACAGTCAAGATGGGATGCAAGAGATGCAAATGCACATTCATGCATTGCTTTATCATGCAAGAGAATCATTATTCCACACATCTGGTCTTGCAGGACAGCAAAGGATGCTTGGGATAAATTGGCTTCTCTCTATCAGATACGCAATGAAGCTCGTGTTGCATATTTGAGAAGGCAGGAAGTGAATATGAATGAAGGTGAGTCAATGGATGCATATTTGACAAAGGTCAAAGACCTCATGGAACAGCTTGCCAACATTGATGAGGTGGTGCCAAATTCACAGCTTGTCAGTACCACATTGAATGGACTGCCAGATACATATCAAGGGTTTGCTACAACCCTTCGATTAGTGGCCATGGGTAATCCAGACCACTATTCTTTTGACCAGCTAGTTACTTTGCTTTTGCAGGAAGAGCAAAGTAGAGCTAACAGACAAGCCATTATTCTTGATCATGCATTTGCTTCACAGCAGACAGGAAGAGGCAAGGCTTCCAAGCCTATGGGCAAGCCAAAATCTGCGCATAGCAGCTGCAATTCCTCTACGCATAGCAGCTGCAATTCCTCCCATGCATCTAAAAATACAGCAGATAAGGGAAAGAAGAAAAGATGCAACTATTGTCGCAAGCCTGGACATGACATTTCAGAATGCAAGAAGCGCATTGCCTCAGGGAAAAAGAAAGCAGGATTGATAGTTAATGCCTCACATGCCATTGAATCCCATGAGCCAGCAGATGCTTCACATGCACATGCTCTTCAGGATGATTGGGCATGGGCTGTCCATTGCTCATTTGATCCCTCCAAAGCTGATGCACTCTTTACTGCTAATTGTGCTCAGTCCTGGTACTTTGATAGTGGTGCTTCCAAGCATGTCACATCTTGCAGACAGTTGTTTCATTCTCTAGCTGATGCACCTCAAGGGGGGACTGTTACATGTGCTAATAATGCTTCATATGCCTTAAAAGGAATTGGAGATGTGCAGCTCACATCCATTTCCAGCCATCTTGTCACTCTGACAAATGTTCTTTTTGTGCCTGGCATTGAAGTCAACTTGATTTCACTTTCAGCAATTGCTACTTAAGGTTTCAGAGTAATTTTTGATGGCTACAGATGCCTAGTATATGATCTTCGTGATGACAATGCCATAGTTCTCACTGGCACTTTGCAAAAAGGGCTTTATCACCTTGATCATCATTCAGCTGCACTTTCTATTGAAGCATTGGCTATTTCAGATTCACAGCTTGCTGAAACTCATCTTTGGCATGAGAGAATGGGCCATCTCAATTATAGAGCTCTTGCAAAGCTACATTCACAGCAGATGGCAAATGATGTACCTCAGACTCACACAGTTTCCAAACATGTGTGTGAGGGTTGTCTTTTGGGTAAGATGCATCGATTTCCTTTTCAAAAGAATTGTCCAAAACTCTCACAAAGGAAATTGCAGCTAGTACACAGTGATGTCTGTGGCCCAATGAGGACAAATGCCATTGGAGGATACAAGTATTTCATGACTCTCATTGATGATTTCACAAGGTATTGCTGGGTATATCCTTTAAAGGCCAAATCTGAAGTTTTCTTATGCTTTCAGAGATGGTTGAATATGGTTGAGAATGAATCAGGATGCAAGCTTGTCACCCTCAACACAGATAGGGGGGGTGAATATATGTCAAAGGAGTTTGATGCATTTCTATCCTCACGGGGCATTATTCACTCATGCACTACTCCTTACACTCCTCAGCAGAATCCTGTTTCTGAAAGAAAAAACAGGTCCACAATGGAGATGGCCAGATGCATGCTTAAGGCCAAGTCTTTGCCCAATAAATTTTGGCTTGATGCAGTAATGTGTGCCAACTATGTGCTGAATAGATCACCTACACGGGCATTAAAGACTATCACACCTTATGAAGCATGGAAAGGCAGGAAGCCTTCACTTTCACGCATGAAAGTTTTTGGGTCTCTTGCATATGTTCATGTATCATCTCAGCTGAGACATAAGCTTGATGACAAGGCAATCAAATGCATATTCATTGGTTACAGCCAAGAGAGCAGAGGGTATCGGTTATATCAACCAAATACTGGGAAGATTATTGTCAGTAGAGATGTGATCTTTGCTGAACATTCAGCTTCTCCTCGTGGACTGCAAAGCAAAGCCAGATATTGACATGTTTGATGCCTTTGAATCTTGGTTACCTCTGCCATCAACAGAAGAGGATTTTGAGCAGCACCATGAGCCTCCTGCAGGCCCTCCACTAAGCAATAATCAGCCACAACCTCATGCTGATTTGCAGGTTACTCTTCCGGCACAGAATGATCCCATTACTCATGATGCAGTCATTGAAGAAAGAGCTGTCAATAGACAGCAAAGGCAAGTTCCCAGATGGCTTCTGGATACATTGAGGGACAGCAAACAAGATCAGCCTTTTGCTGCCCGGACAAGATCAGGGAATAGACAGCATGGTCACTTTCTTGAGTTTGCACTCCTTGCTACAGCGTGCAATGAAGAGCCTTTGTGCCATAAAGATGCTTTTGACAGCAAAGAGTGGATGGATGCAATGAAAGCTGAGTTACAATCTATTGCCAAAAATGACACATGGGAATTAGTAGATCTCCCACCTGGCAAGCATGCCATTGGAACGCGGTGGGTCTACAAATTAAAAAGGAAATCTGATGGTAGCATATATCGATACAAAGCCCGTCTTGTTGCAAAAGGGTATGCCCAACAACACGGCATTGACTTTGAGGAGACATTTGCTCCCACATCCAGGATTACTACCATTTGATGTGTCATTGCCATTGCAGCCCATCATCATTGGCAAGTGCACCAACTTGACATCAAGACCGCTTTTCTTCATGGGGATCTGCAGGAAGAAGTTTATGTCACACAATCTCCTGGATTTGAGGTCGTTAATTCTGAAAATAAGGTATGCCGGCTTAGAAAAGCCCTTTATGGTTTGAAGCAGGCACCCAGGGTATGGTATGCCAAAATTCATGCACACTATCCCTTGGTTTTCAGAATAGTCCCACAGAACCCACTCTTTATTTCCGTGGGAGTGGATTTGATTTTTTAGTGCTGATTTTATATGTGGATGATATGCTTATTACGGGCCCAAATACTCAGCAAATTGCAGCCTTCAAGGCTGATTTGCAGCAGATTTTTGACATGCCAGACATGGGAGGGCTCCATTATTATTTGGGCATTCAGTTTGCTCATGTTGAGGGGGGTATCATGATGTCTCAGTCCAAGTATATCGGACAGCTCCTTGGTTGTTTTCAGTTTGAGGATTGCAAGCCAATCTCTACTCCAGTGGACCCTGGCTTCAAATTCTCAGCTCATGATGGGAGCCCACCATGTGATATCACTCTTTATCAGCAGGCTATTGGATGCCTTATTTATTTATGTCATACCAGACCTGACTTGCAGTATGCAGAACTCAGCTCAGCAGATTCATGCACATGCCCAATTCACAGCATTGGCAGGCAGTGAAGAGAGTCTTCAGATATCTCAGAGGCACTCAGGATTTAGCCCTCTTCTACGGTGATCAGGGTTCACTTACCATGCATGCTTACACGGATAGTGACTGGGCAGGATATTTCGACACCAGAGTGTCACACACTGGCAATTGTTTTTTGCTTGGCAACTCATGTATTTCCTTGCTCAGCAAGAAGCAACCGACAGTTGCCATGTCTAGCTGTGAGGCTGAGTACAAGGCAGCTTTCACCACTACAGTAGAGTGTGTTTGGCTTCGACAGTTACTTACAGATCTTGGTATTTGCCAGACATCCTCCACTATTGTCTACACTGACAGCCAGAGTGCTTTGGCCATTGCGCGTAACCGAGTGTTTCGTGCGCGTACCAAGCATATTGAAGTTCACTATCATTATGTTCGAGAGCGGTTGTCAGCAGGAGACATAGAGTTGTCCTATCTTCCCACAGAGGACAACATTGCAGATATGTTTACAAAGGCACTTCCTCGTCCCAAGTTCGAAGTCTTCCGACAGGCTTTACACTTGGTTCCCTTTGTTACATGATCTGACATTCCTTGTACATTCATAGGTGGCTATATCCTTTTGGATGAACATGTGGCACTATGACCAGAAACTACTAGGTATTCTAAGACGTTTCCAGAGTACTTCAGTCCATCCCATGGAGGGGGGTTTGTAGGCCATCTTTTGGTGGTTCTAGTGATGCCCTATAGGCCATGGTATGTGCCTTGTAGGCATAAGTGTAGGCACTTATAGTGTTAGTGCCTTCTAGGCCACATAGGACACTTAGTCCTAGGTCTAGGTACAAGTACTTTGTACTTGTGTTTCTTCATTTTTAATCTAAGATTTGACGTGACTGCTCTATCAACTCGTCTTGTACCTGCACTTTCTCTCTCTTCGTGTCGTACCTTCATCCACCTCGGGTTGGATTTTGTGCAGTCGTGCACTCTGACTCTCTACTACGTCTGATCCCCTGCCATCCTTGGCTCGAGTCACTGGAGAAAAAAATATGATCATGCTCTGATTAGGCTCACCTGCTTCCTCTTGTGCTCTCCTCTATGCTCTATGGGCGGATCTCTTTGTCTTTGTACCCCAAGAAGGAAAGTGGCCACACGCTGTTGATCAAGCTGTGTTGGGAACTCTCTGAGTGTGCCAAAATCGCTTATAGACAGTGATGGTGTCCAGAGATCTCATAGTACACAGGGCATTTGAATGCAAAGAAATTCTTTTTTGCATATCACATAACGTATAGATACATCTCATTAGGGATACCCTCTTCCTGTCCTATCTCAACCTGAAGCTTGTGTGATATACCGGGAATTGACCGATTTAGATCCTCAATGCATGTGGGAGATGAATCTGGGTGTAGACCGGTGGTTTTGTAAACATATCCTTTGAGATCCGTAAGCAGTGATCTCTGTAGAAGCTGAGTTAGCTGAAAGCTCAGTAGGTGCTAACCAAGTCCTGTATGTGTGGAGTTGCAAGAGATTCTCTCTGATGATATGTTCACCTATTGGTAGGTGAGCGTAATGGATGGAACCTCAAGGCTATAATGAAACGGTGGCAGTTTGTCCACTTGCAACAAACCATCTGCGTGTTTGAGCATACCAACATCTCTGGCCTCCCTCTACCTCCAATGCATAGATGAAATTAGGGCTAGCCATGGCAATTTGCACCATCTATGTGTTGTGGTAATTCCTTGACTCTATGGAGGTAAGCGATGACTTGGAAGACTTCAACAAGTTACAGAGGGGTAGCTCAAAACCTCTGCTAGTACAATATGATGTGTGACTGATGACTTGCTGCGAATCATGCGAGCAAGAAGCAGAACCTAGAGTCTCTCTATGTGGGACCAATTATCTTTGATATGTATCTTCGCATGTGGGATTGCCGTACATCCCACCTTGACGGACAAGCGAATCAAATAGAAGAGACTTGGTACGGGGGTCTTGGAAATGTGATTGGAAGTACCGACGCTTGAGTTTGGCTAGTGTGGCATATCCTTTGCTCTAATGAGCCTCCATGGCTAGTCGCATTGTGAAGATTGGGCCCGAGAGGAGACCCCTAGATATGTATAGGATGCAACAAGCTTCATTGGTGCCCTGTCAAATGTTCTGCCTGGGATGTGTTGCAGTTCATAATCTTGGTTTTACCTAGCTTGACCTTCAAATCATGTCTATCACAGAAAGATTGGAGTGCATTTAAATGCCGCTAGAGGCTCGGAGTTGAGGAGGAGAGTAGATTTGCATCATCTAGAATCAGGATCAAGGAGCCAACGAAGGGGGAACATGCCCCTTCCAGAGTCGTGAGGAAGGAATCGAGGTCATTGATGTATAGGCCAAACAAGGTTGGTGATATTAGACAACCTTGTTTAACCCCAATCGTGCTCATGATCTCCTCTATCCACCCAGTCTCGATGTCCTGACTTTGCCTGATACCCGCTCGTATGGTGTCCGGACTGGCCATATGATGTCGTGATTGTACCCTAGATCAGGCAGTCGTGTGAGTGGTGGTACAATGTCAAAGGCTTTGTGGAAATCCACAAAGCAGTGGTAAACTCTCTGCTTCTTTGCTCAAGTCTCCTCAATGACAGCTCTCAACGTGAACCTGCGTGCCCCATCGCTCTATATTTCACACAATCCCACAACTCGGCTAACATGGGTGTCAAGCGCTGCTGCATAAAGCTCGGACATAACATGTCCACTCATAATGGTCCTGTAGTGTTCCGGCAGACTGATGGGATCCCCTGCCTTGTGGATTGAGATAATGGTGTTAAGGATGTAGGTGTTGGGGAAACCAATGCAAATTGTATAGCTTTGCCGAGGGTACCAATCTTGTGAGCAATGTACTCAGTACATTGCCCCTCATGATCTTTGGCTCGGCCATTGCGTAGTTTGAGAGTTGCGTGTTTGATATTGCCGATGGAGAAGAGTGAGCAGGAAGTAGGGTGCAGTAGATGCATTTTAGTAGTTCCAAGACCAAATCGCACTTTGTGTTCTTGTGGATCACAAAACCAATACCCTTACCCAACATGGGTATGTTTCCATTGACCAAGTGACTTGTGGTAGTTGCTCAATCTCTTCGGAAACTATACTGTACGTGACGGATGTCGATTATTCACAACTCTCAACAGTCCCTCACTCATTAGTAAGGTACAACTCCACACCTATTGCGAAACTATGCTAATTAACGCATAGCACATTGTCACAAATAGAATTAGGTGCCATAGAGCCCAAAACAATCCAATCGAGTGCATATTCCTGTGTTTGCGCATTGTACGAAAGGAAAATGGATTATGTATAATCCATTTTATATGTGACAAGCAAATGCACTACTTGTTACATATACGTGCTACTCCCATTCCAATAGAGTGCACCTTCGAATACTACCTCATGAGCATACATCATTAGCAATCATCTCACCCTCACATCGGGTCCTCAACCCTCATTGATCATGATATCTCCTCTCATTGGTTGAGCTTACCAATCACTCTTTGTCCTTCAACATCCTCTTACAGTCAACCTCAATGATTCACCGGCATCCCACAAAGGAGGAAGGCAATGGAGCACTACTTGGATGCAATACACCTCCTACTTCACAATTGGTTTCTAATGTTAAAGATATCATTACTATAGAGATGAAGTCAAGAAAAGTAGTGACAAATAGTAGAATGGACACAAAAGTCAATAAAGATGACATCCAAGCATAGATTACAGAGAATAATGTGAGTGTTGCTAATGCTTTTCTACTTAGAATCAAGGGATTACCAGATGTACTGAAGGCTTTTTTTGAAGCAGAGTTTGAGACGAGAGATGAATACCGAACATTGATAGGGATCATGAAGACATGCTATATTATGCAAAAGGGAGCACATGCTTGCAGGGGCAAAGAAGAAAAAGTAAGGATTTGAGGCAGACTAACAAGTTGAAAGGCACTATTACGATTAAACTGTTTCGCCTAAACTTTTCTCTTGTAAATCACAGGGATAGGCACACACAATATCCTCCCAGCCAACCTCGGTGGTTGCAAAAACTCAGAATACCAAATTTTCGTGAAAGCTCCTCCTTGCAAAATTCCACCGAGCCCCAATTCCGTAGATGGATATAGTATGCCACATGTCTTCATTCTAAGGTCCCTCCTAAATGCATCATTTACCCCTCTCTTGGGATATCATTGGAATCATTTGCCCCTTGGCACATTTAATGCATTTAGACCCTTTAGCCTTAGACCCACCTAGTCTTGTGCCATGTCACCCTCACCAAGGACCTTGACCTTAATTCCCTTTTGATCATTTACGTGAAGCCCAAAGAAATATAATACAAACATTGATCCTTTAAAGGAAAATGTCGACTGACCCTTCCGAGGTCATGTTGCCTCAACTTGAGCGTAACAGGCACAAAGATATTGATAGCATAAGAACTCAGTCCAAAGTAGCTCAAACAGAAAGCCAGAACTTAATATAGTAAAAGAAGCTTGAAAGGAGGGCAAATGGACTGTCTACAAAGATGGCAAAGCATTTATCAGGGACTTTAAGCTTAGACCCAAAGACTCTCAGTCTTAAACTTTTGTAATAGAAATGCTTTTTTCGTTTTTCAGTTTTTCTTTGCCAATTAGGAAAAATTAGGAATGCCATGTAACAATTTTGGGGGGGCTTCATGCACTCGTATAGAGATGCTATACAGCTTCCACCTAGAGCTGTGGTCCCATAGATCAATTTGGTCTTCTATAGACTTCTCTCTCTCTCTCTGTGTTGAAAGTAATCAACAAACATGAACTTTCAACTCATACATAAAATGAAGAGATTGGAACATAGAAAAAAGGACACGCATGGGTGTGCAAGAGGATTAACCCGTGCGAGAGCTAAGCCCTTGTTATATTTCTATATTCCAATAATGCTTGCATACTTCTGGACTGTTTGCAGTATTCTAAAACTGTGTGTCAGCCACATCTTATGGATGTATAGTGTACATCAGTCGCTGCTAACTGCTCGCTCTTATCTGTCAGAGATGGCTATTATTTCTAAGCACCTTGGCATTTCGTCCTTTTAGAAGGGCTTAATGAAAGTGTTACTCCTCTGTTTCCATAGTTGGTCTTTGGAGACTGTTTGATGGAATAAAAGGAGTGCTATTTGCATCTTTTATTGTCAATAGTTGTAAGTAGAGAGAGTAATCTCGGTTGCTCTTTTTGCTATATAAAGAAATTTTTGTGCAGAAAGCACATATTGAAGGATTGTTGCCATCTGTATCTTCATACAATGCTTAAAGTGATATGATTTTATATGTTCAATATTCAGGCGGGATAAGCAGTTTCTTTTCACTGATGATGCACAGTGTTGATTATTCTTGTTTCAATTTCATGATCTCTACAGCATTGAGTATATTTTTTAAGGTTCTCCATATTAAAATGGTTTCTTTTTTTTAATCACAGCAGGGATATGTTGTATGGCTCCTCAAGTGGGACCCAGCTGAGGTATGGTATTCTTGCCATTTGTTGAGCCTAAGGTATATGGAACATCAGGTTGAATAGTGTCAAATTTAAGGGTGATAGCTTATTGACGGTTGTCATGGAACATGAAACTCTACTTGCTGATCATAATCTGAATGCTTAAAGGAGACGTACTGGTGGGGGAGGTCCACCACTTATGCAAACTCAGGTGCACATGGAGCAAGAAGCGCCACAACATCATCTACTTGGCAGATCAAGTGCTCTCCAAAACGTAGAATCCACTATCACAGAGCTGAGTGGCATGTTTACACAACTTGCAACCATGGTTTCCCAACATGAAGAATTAGCAATAAGGTAAAACTATATATTTTCAACAAAGTGATTTGTGTCATATGAAAGCAAGAAAACTAGACTGAAAATTGAGTTCCTACCGTTTCTTTGTATTCTCGAGGTAACGAACAATATCTTCACCCAATCCATGATTGACATTCTTGTGCAGGTCTCTCATCATTAGGGAGGTTTGTCTTGTTTAGTTTATTAAATCACTTGTTGGAATTTTTCATAATGCCTTTTGTGCTTTGAAACATGTGAGGGCTAAATAAGATTTTGTAAATACAAAACCCAAGTTAAAGTAAGGCCTTTTGCCATAAAACAATTATTTTGAAGTTCAGATTATTATTTAAAAATAAGACCTTGTTCACCATAAGGCTGCTGTGAAATTGATTGTGAAATAATATTGCACGTAAAGTTGCAACAGGTTGTAGAATTCACGTAGCTTTATTTCAAAGGTTTCAACCTTTGCATGAACCTACAGCTCAGGCCAACCAGCCTTGTTGCTGATTACAAGAAGACAGATACTACGGACCCTTACCTCTGACCAAGACACGACTCAGCAGGCTTGAAGCCTGACACGACAATCAGGAACCAAAACCGCCAAGGACCTATATCTCCAGAACCACCAGCACTGAGAAGCATACAAAATCACGCCAAATGTCTTCTACAACTCTCATGTATTGGCCGGTGCTCAACCTCATGCATGGACCAATCATAGACAGTTGTCCACGTAGAGAAGCCTCACCAATTATCAAGTCCTTCACAAACCTAAGATCAACCAAGCCCCCCATGAGGGAGTGCATAAACCTCTAGAATGCCAACAATCCCCCCCACAACGGAAATGGGGGAGCACAACAGAAGCATACCAGAGACCACACTCCACAATCCTTTTTGCACGAAAAACAACCATGTAGCCAACTGCCAAGAAGAAATTCAACTTCACGACGGTACCTTCGAAAGCTTTCTCCTTCTTTACCGACTCCATCACTCTTCCGTTGCGAAAGCTTGGAACTCCCACGAAACCTTCTAACCTGGCTCTGATACCAAATGTTGTGAAATCAATTGTGAAATAATATTGCACATAAAGTCGCAACAGGTTGTAGAATTCATGTAGTTTTATTCCAAAGGTTTCAACCTTTGTATGAACCTACAGCTCAGGCCGACCAGCCTTGTTGCTGATTACAAGAAGACACAAACTACGGACCCTACGACACAGTATAATCACGATAGGACTCTATGGAACTAGCTTGCAAGCAAGCTAGTTACCTCTGACCAAGACACGACTCAGGCTTGAAGCCTGATACGACAAAAAGAAAGAGTGAAGCGGTCGCGACCTGCTCAAATACCCATCAGGAACCAAAACCGACAAGCATTGATATCTCCAGAACCACCAACACCGAGAAGCATACGAAATCATGCCGAGTGTCTTCTACAACTCTCATGTATTGGCCAGCGCTCAACCTCATGCATGGACCAATCATAGACAGTTGTCCACCACGTAGAGAAGCCTCACACCAATTATCGAGTCCTTCACAAACCTAAGATCAACCAAGCCCCCCATGAGGGAGTGCATAAACCTACAGAATGCCAACAAAGGCGTTGTGTCGTATTTTTTTGTTTTAGGTCTACTTTATCACTCACAATGATTTTCTTGCTTTCATGCCTTTCCATTGTCAAGTTTAAGTTGGAGTGTCAGCCAGCTTAGATGTGAAGGAGTCAATGAGATGCTAGGTCATGGTTCTATTGGCTAGGATTTAATGTACTCTTGTTGTCAAAAGAAGGGGGTCATACATAAGTTGGAGAAGGCTTGGAATTATTTAGTCCTTGGGGAGATTTTAAAAAAGGTTTTCAGAAACCTGAGAGACGAGAGTGTTCACCCATGTCCTAGGTAGGGTTTAGGGTTTTGCTTCCTTAAGAGAAGGCATGTATCACTTTTAAGGGTTTTTTCATGTCATTTTTGAGCTTAACCCTCACTTGATGGGAGCTCCATGTGTAGTTGTTTCTTGTGGAATCATCGTTTTTCAGCTTTGTGCATTCTTGTCTTGCCCTGCTCTCTTCATATATCCTATATGATGCATAAAAAACAAAGGCAGCATTGCTAACGTTACAACTTTTTGGATAAAATTGTCGAGTCCCTATGACAGGCCATACTGAAGAAAATGTGGAGGAAGTGCTCCTGGAAAATGGCTATATATCTAAATAAGGGCAGGAAAGGTGAAATCGGCAGGTTTTGATTTGGGGGATCTGTTTTCCCTATATTAAATAGTCATTTTGTGCAACTACTATATAGAAGGGGATATGAGACAGCAACAGCAGCTATAGGTCAACCATTGCTCCCAAATTACATGCAAGGTATTGATAATATCCAGCCATATGTTGACGAGGGTGGCAGCAGTTCCAGGAAGTACTGTAAGGCAATGGTCTCCTGGATACTGTCCTCTGAGAGAACTTGGAGTTGTTGTCTGGAAGTGGAGTGGTCTATGAATCTCTTGGCACCTAATTGTCTCTCCCCTCACTAGGTAGGGAGGCGTGTCACATGTTTGTCAGCCGGAGACCATCTCCCATGTGGCATTGTGGGTAGATGCACTGCAACCTCACAATGATCTTGAGCAAGCGCTGCTAAATCATTTGTGAAGGGCATTAGACTTTCCTTTATACTAATTTAATTGGATATTGAGCTCTTGCTTTCATTCATCCATCTGGCCTTTCGACCTTCTAATTTGGGCTGATTGCACGACGACTTGATACTCGCTTCATCGAAGAGAATCTCAAACTTAGCACTGTGTAACTAGTGCCTGCATGTTTTCAAAGTATGGATAATAGCATAGAGTTCTTTCTCATATGTTGACTAGTTTTCCTGAGCTTGGTCTAGTTTTGTGCTTTCAAAAGCAACGAGGCATCCATCCTAGATCAACAAAGCACCCATAGTTCTACCATTTGTATCACTTTCAAGTAAGAAAGGTTTAGTAGAATCAACAACTTTCAAAATTGGAGTAGTGGCTATCAATTGCTCAATAAGCTGAAAACTTCTTTCAAGCTCCCTCAGTGTAGGTAAAGATTCTTAGCACCAAATCAGCCCAATTTAGAGCAGCAATGGGATTCTTAGGTGCGTTGTATAATTATAAGTATATAGTTAAAAGGACACAACCGGCCACACAATAAACAACCCCCCAAAAAAATCCTCCCCGCCCCTGCCCCCACCCCCCAAAAAAAGCGGAAAAAATATTTTTTTAGGTATGTGTACCGTATTGTATGGAATATACTTTCTTTCGTATGGAAAATTCGATATGGTATGCATACAGAGCTACCCTAATGGGGAGTGTTGTTCAAGACCTTGTTGTAGGTTGAGGCTTGTGAAAGTCTTAGAACTAGAGGACTATGCAAATGGTTTTGAGGATAGTAGCTGCATGGCACCATGCAAGAGGGAACACTAGGTCTTTAGGGGTTGGGCCATTAAGGTCGAAACGGGCACACCCAACTTGTTGGAGCATTGGTTTGATGACTAGTGAGTGACTCCCCACAGTGGCTCCATTGCATCTATATGGAGCACAACTAGGAGGCATCTAAGCTGTGGTCTACAGTAGGCTGATAATAAGTGGCCTTGATCCCACACATGAACCATAGGCCCGAGCCTTGAAGACCCAACCAATCATCCACCATGTCCATTATTTGGCCTTTTATCTAAAGACTAAAGGTCAAAGTGCATATGTATATCCACTATTCCTTTTATGTGGGTGTGAAATTAAAACCCTAGAACAAATGGACTGCACTACCAACCGCCCATATGGTGATGCCCTTCCATGGATTGAGGATTGTCATTGAAATCTCTTGGGAGATGGGGTAGGACTCTCGAGTCTCCAAGTAGTTTCAAGGACCCAAATGTTGTCTGTCAAAAAATGCTAGGTTTGGGGCCCACTTTCTAGAAGAAAGGTGTTGTGAGGGATGGAGCCGCTGCAGGGTACGAGCCGCTTACAAGAAGGCTTGGTTGTGGAAAGGGGGGGATGTGAAGGGATGTTGAAGAGGGTCTGTTTGAGAGGGGGAGGGAGGTGGGCTGGATATTTTGGGGGGTTAGGGCTGGGAGGGCGAGGAACCAAGGTGATGGTGGGAGAGAGGATGTGGTGGGAAGGATGGGGAACTGAAAGGTGGACTGCGGAAGGGGAATCATAGGGGGATCGAGAAGAGGAGGCAGTGCATGCGGGGTGGCTCTACTAACTGTTGTGCTGTATCCACACTACACTCATAGGCTCCAAAGGAATAAAAAGTGTCTCGTGTGATGAAGCCTCCGGAGGCCAAGGATCCTCCTGACAACCTAGAGAAGACACTTTTTTTTGTGGGAGCATGTGCCTCTCACTCCTAGTTTGCTATAACATTTTGGTGCAGCTGTTGTGGACTTGGTGGTAGCTAGCTGGTCTCTAACTTCCTGTGTCTAACATGCACTTCTCCTGGCATCCTTTGCAGCGTAACATTTTTTTTCCCCTCTACTGTAGTCCAAACTTAGGTGCTTGAGTTATCGTAGGGGATTGGACCTAGTCTACATAGGGTGGAACTAGGATGAGGCTAAAGGGGATGCTTGTGGAGAGGGAAGGTCTTTTCCTTTCTCTTGCTTAAAGAGGGCAACAAGGAAGGACTGGGGTCCACTCGTTGAGGCTGATGGTCACATCATCCCCCTTCTTCAGATCTAGGGGGCCCGAAATCCCTTAGAGTGGGCTGCCCCCCCCCCCCCCCCCCCCCCCCCCCTAACCCTCCTCCCCCTTCAAAATGCGCCAAGAGTTGCCTAGGTGGCACCATGGCAGAGCTGGAATGTGGGAGGCTGAAGAAGAGCAGAGGCGGGCTAAATAGTTGCGAGCTGCCAAAGTGGGGAATGAGAGAAGAAGCATGGGGAAAAAGGAGGAGTTGGTCAGGAAAGAGGAGCTGTGTGGCAGGGACATCCTGGACAGGCAGGAAAGGAGGATTGAGGAGGAGGTGGAGGACAGGGCGAAGCTGAGGACAGGCAGATGGGAATGAGCCGGTGGGAGGTTATTGAGGGTTGGAATTAGTGAAGGAGACCCGTTGAGATTGTTAGCCACATACCTGCCAATCCCCTTCCCCCATGTATAGCTTTCTGATCATGGCCATTTGTGCATATTATTAGCCATAAGAAAGTTGGATGCAGCCTCAGTTTTGGAAAAGGTATGATATAAGCCTTGTATCTACCATGGATGTCCAAAACTTGGTCCATGTGCTTATCTCGGGTAGGTAGAGTCCTTGATGACACTGGCTGCCTCTCTGTGTGGCCCTCTGACAACAGAATCTCTCCCATGTAAGAATGGCTGCAAAGTCCCGCAATAGAGAGAGGCTTGTGGAGAGCAACGACCTATCACCATACATGTGATATATATATGTGTGTGTGTGTGTGTGTGTGTCTATGTGTGTTTATAATAAATAAATAAATAAATAAATAAATAAATATATATATATATATATAGATATATGTAGCTTACACTGCAAAGGAGAAAGGAGTGGATTTCATCTTATAGACTTTGGATTGTTGTTTGCCTTGAATCCCATTTCAATACACTCCAGCTTGCTTGACCTCACACATCTTGTATTCCTTTTTATGTTCCAACTTCATTTAAGTTTTATCTTCTTCCATTTACATCTATCTACCCTTGAGTGTAGCCCTCTTTCCCAATGTAGCCTGTATGTCTTCAATCATATCAAACTTTCCACTAGCTTTTGTGTTTAGAAGACATAACAAATCCAGTAGGCTCGAGATTTCTAGTCCTAAGGGGTGGCTATTTCAAGAAGGGAGCTTGCTGTGGGATCCCCTAAGGATCATTCGGTATTCTGCTTGATGGTGTTGGAGATAGTGCCTATACTCATTTTCATACCCTCTTCAACAGGTCTATCCAGTTGGATTTCCCCCTGTGCTTGGTTCTGCTCTTGTGATTATATTTCATTGAATTTGTGGATTGATACATGATCCCTTTGTGTTGCTTCTATCGGCAACGACTTCCACATTTTCTGCACTGTATCTTAAGCTTCCGGGCTTTTGAATTCATGTCTTGCATTGTCCCACTTCAATTGTGTCAGGTCCCCATGTACAGTTTTATTAGCTTGCATGTTGTTCCACTTCAATGGTGACAGGTCCCCCATGTACAGATTTATTAGCTTGTAATTTGTGTTGCAGCTCTGTTGTGAATGCACTCGGTGAGTGGATCCTATCTTAGCAAATGGTGTCTATGTTCTACTACAATAAAGATGCATTAAATGCCTCATCTTTTGACATCCTGTTTATAAATTGTAGCATGCCAGAGAGTTGATTGTCCTGCATGATTGGGGCTTTGCTATCCTGTTGTAAGTTCTTAGGCGGCTGGTCTTTCTTTTATACTGCAAAATTTGGGGCTTTGACTGGCCATATTTTCTGTTCTTTTTTAACCTGCCCTTGAGCCCCTCGCGATCCTGTTTCCTATTGTTCTGCTTCTTTGATTGTCCTGGTAAGAGAAGGCAGACCCCAATGGAACTAAAATGATGGAATTATAAAAATTGATGAGCTTTAATACTATGACCAATACATTGTGTAGGTGTTTGAGGGTTGAGAGGAGGAGAGCCAGTGGAAGAGAGCAAGAGAGTAAGAGTAAGAGAGTGACACTCTAGTGCGGGTGTGAAGTGAGAGTGAGCCACACCACAAAACTCACTTATGTTTTATTAGGATTAGGTTTACCCTATCTTTTAAACAAGGGTTGGCAATGTGCCTTTACCCCAACAACCTCCCACCTAAAGGCCAATGTGCCTAAAGGGGAGAAAAGAATAAAAATTACAGCAATATACATATACAGTTACTGTATACAAGACCATAAAATAAGAATGGTCTCATCCTAATCCCATGATGTGGCGACAATGTGCAAACCGCTCTGTAGGCAAGCTCTTAGTGAGCAAATCTGCAGGATTATCATCAGTATGTACTTTCACAAGCTCAAGTCGCTTGTCTTCCAGTACCTCTCTGATGAAATGATATTTTACTTCTATGTGCTTGGTCTTTTGATGAAAGACTGGATTCTTTGCCAACATGATAGCACTCTGACTATCACAATGCAAAACTGGCATATCTCCTGTAATGCCCAAATCTCCCACCAGCCGAGTAAGCCATATTGCTTCCTTGCAAGCCTCAGTGGCAGCAACATATTCAGCTTCTGTGGTTGACAGTGCAACGCATTTCTGCAACCGAGACACCCATGATATAGCACCTCCTGCAAATGTGAAAATATAACCGGTAGTAGACTTCCGGTTATCCGCATTCCCTGCATAGTCTGAATCTGTAAAACCATGCACCAATGCATCCTGCCTACCATAGCATATGCACAAGTCTTTGGTACCCTTGAGATACCTCAAGACACCTTTCACTGCTTCCCAATGCCGCTTGCCTGGATTTGCCATATACCTGCTGATGACTCCCACCGCAAAAGCAATATCCGGACGAGTGGCAACCATGGCATACATCAAAGATCCAACTGCAGATGCATAAGGAACCTTGGCCATTTCAGCCTTATCATCATCTGATCTGGGGCTGTCCTTACTGCTGAGTTTTAAATGTGGAGGCAACGGGGTACTAATGGACTTCCCCCCCTCCATTTTAAACCTCTGCAGTACTTTGTCAATATACTCTTTCTGTGACAGAAACAAAAGTCCCTTGGACCTGTCACGAGTAATACGCATGCCAAGAATATGATTTGCATCACCCAAGTCTTTCATGTCAAAAGACTTATGCAGTTGTTTCTTCAAAGCACTAATCTCATGCTGAGATTTACTGGCAATAAGCATGTCATCCACATATAGAATGAGTAGCATCAAACTGCCATCCTTTGCCCGTTTGGTGTACAAGCAATGATCGGTCTCACACCTATGATACCCTTGGGACTGCATGAAGGCATCAAACTTCTTGTACCGTTCCCTTGGCGCCTGCTTGAGTCCATACAAGCTCCTCTTGAGCTTACACACAAGCTGTTCTTTCCCTTTAACAGCATATCCCTCTGGCTGACTCATATAGATCTCATCATGTAGATCTTCGTGAAGAAAAGCAGTCTTCACATCCATCTGACATAAATCCATGTCCTCATGAGCAACAAGAGCTAACACTGCTCTCAAAGTAGTCATCTTGACTACCGGGGAAAAAATCTCATCAAAGTCAATGCCCTTCTCCTGCTTAAATCCCTTGGCAACCAATCTGGCCTTATACCGAGGTAAAGCATTTGAATCCACTTTGACTTTGTAAACCCACTTGCATGGCAAAACCTTTCTGCCCGTAGGTAGCTGCACCAAGTCCCATGTATCATTCTGAAGTAGGGAGTCCATTTCTGACTGCATGGCTTTCTCCCACTTCTTTTTCTCTGCTCTTCCCATAGCTTCCTTGAAGCTGGAAGGCTCACCACAATCTGTCAGCATGATAAAATCAGCCACATTATTGGCTCCTGGAACAAACCTGGCAGGAGGCCGTTGTGCACGGGTGCTCCTCCTAACAAAATGTTCCGGATTAGGCTGCTGTCCAGCCTGTTCTTCATGCATGACGGGTGGCTGTACCACCATATCTGGCTGTGCTACAGCCCCATCTGTTTGCACATCCAGTGGTGCATCACTGGCAAAATTATCTGGCTGATTTTCAGCCTGTATACCCTCTTGAACAGGGTGATCTGCAGCAGGCTGCTGTTGCATATGAATGGGCATTCTTTGCTGTCCAACATCATCATAAATAACCCTCCTGTATTCCACAGGTTGCACGGGTTCCTTGTGTACACTATCTTCTTTAAAGATGACATCATTGCTGCGTATAATCTTCCGTTTAACGGGATCCCATAACCTGTACCCCATTTCACCTTCGTCACCATAACCCATAAAGATGCATCTGATAGACTTTGGATCCAGTTTGGTGCGTAGATCTTTGCGTACATGAGCAAAGCACTCGCAGCCAAATACACGTAAGTGCTTATATAAGGGTGGCTTGCCAGACCACACCTCCTCTGGCACTTTCAACTCCAAAGCCTTATTTGGTGACCTGTTAATAATGTGAACTGCTGTTTGCACGGCTTCTGCCCAAAAGCCATGGGGTAATGCAGCATAAGACAACATACATCGAACCTTTTCTTGAACAGTTCGATTCATCCGCTCACTTGCACCATTTTGAGATGCATTATGAGGGGCTGTGAGTTCCTGTTTGATGCCCTTAGCTTGGCAAAACTGCACAAAAGCATGTGATACATACTCACCCCCATTATCGGATCTGAGGCATTTCAGCCTACGACCTGTCCGATTCTCAACCTGAGCGACAAACTTCTTGAAAGCATCTAAGGCATCTCCCTTATGCTTCAAGAAATAGACCCACACCTTACGTGTGGCATCATCAATGAAAGTAATAAAATATTTTGCACCCCCTAGTGATAACTGTGGCATCTCACACAAATCAGTGTGCACTAGATCAAGTGGTGCTCTATTCTGGGGAGGTCTCCTCTTATGAGGAGTCACAGAATGCTTGCCAAAAATACAATGATCACAAGTAGGCAAATCTGAAAAAGAGAGAGGCGGCAGATAACCCAAACGTGACAGTTCTTGCATTCCTTTAACAGACATGTGTGCCAACCGGCTATGCCACAATGAAACCTTTGGCAGCTCGGTTATGGCAACAACATGATTACCCACACTGGAAACATAAAGAGGGTACAAGGTATCACTTTTAAAACCCTCAGCCACTACAGTCTGGCCATCAGTAATCACCCATTTGGAATCCCCAAATGTGGTGTGGTAACCACTGTCATCCAATAAGCCAGTGCTAATCAGATTTTTCTTGATTTGCGGCACATGGCGAACACCATCAAGCATAAATGACTGTCCATCAGGAAATACTATCTGTATACTGCCAATCCCTGCAATCTGACATGCATAGTTGTTCCCAAGATGAACAACTCCATGAGTACCTGTGTAGGAAGTAAACCACTCCCTATGAGGAGTAACATGAAAAGAAGCACCTGAATCCAAGAGCCAGGTGTGCATGTCATGGCCATCAATAACCAAAGCATGTGCTATTACAGCAGAAGAGCATAAAACATCATGTATGTCACTGTCACTGTCCTCTGCTGCAACATTCACTGCATCCAAGTCATCTGCCTTGGCCTTGCCTTTGCCTTTGCTTGCATTTCCTGCATCCTTTGTTTCAGCCTTCTTGGCTTTCTGATCCCGTATGAACTTGAAGCACTTCGACTTCACATGTCCCTTCTTGCCACAATAAAAGCATTCAATGTCCTTTTTGCCACGAGACTGACTGCGGGATTTGGACTTACTAGCAGATCTCCCCTTCTGCTGAGTCCTGCCTCTGTCCTGTACCTGCAAAGCATTTGAAGACTTGCTGCCCGCATTATTCTTCCTGCTCATCTCCTCCATAAGGAGAGAGCTCTCTACATCAGCATAAATAAGAGTGGCATTTGAGTTTGACAGGGTGGTCTTGAAAGTGTCCCAACTCTCAGGGAGGGTACACAGCAAGAAAGTAGCCTTGAACTCCTCATCAAGGTTCAACCCCTGTGCAATCAGCTGTGTAAAGATAGCATTGAACTCACTCAAGTGTGAGGTCATAGCTGTACCTTCCTTCATGCGAAGATCGACCAGCTTCTTCAGCCAATAAACCTTACTGGCTGAGCTCTTTTGGGCATACGATTCTTCTGGTCTTTGCCATAGACCATAAGAGGTCTTTTCAGCCTGTACATTGAACACAAGAGTGTCTAAAATAGTGAGCATGATAGCTGCCCTCGCGGACAAATCAAGCTCTTCCCAGTCATCAGCTGCCATATCAGATGGCTTGACACCCTTCACCCTTATGGGCTTAGCAATCTTCTTTAACAGAAGTACATTCAAGCACTGTTCTGCCCATAATGCATAGTTGTGTGCTCCTTCCAGTTTCTTTATGTTCAGAATTGAAGAATCACCTCCCCCTGATGCCATATCAGATGAGGAAAGTACCTGATTCCCTGGAAGTAAAAAAGGCTAAATAAAAGTTCTGATTTCTCAGAAAAAACCTGCTCTATTCTAGAGCCAGAAGCACTTTCAATGGTGCTGTTTTTTACTGTCAGTAAAATCTGCAGCAAAACAGTAAATGACCCTGCAAATACTGTACTTTCTGACAAACTGTTCTGACTCAAAGAGGCATAAAAAACAGTAATTTCAGACTGCTGCTGCTGCTCAACAAGTGCTTAACAGTGCACAATCATCTGACAAAAAACCACCAACACTGCTGCAAACACTGCTGTACTGACTGTACTGATCACTTCTCCCACCTCAGATGAGGTCTTGCACTGAGTTAAATTGCAGAAACCACTTGACTAACACCCCAAAAAAAAACAGTAAATGATCCTTCAGCCTGTCACAAAACCTGCAACAGTAAATGGGATAAATCCCAAGCAATCACCCTTATACCAAGGGGAGAAAATTCATCTGAAGATCTTTGTCGGTAACCCAAGTGCTATCAAACAAAGTCTGGGCAAAAGCCCCCTTGATCTGACACCTGAATCAAGTGGAGAACACCTCAACACTGAGGTAGCATGCAATATGAAATCTCTCTGACACTTGTACCTGACAATGTGCAATGCATAGACTGTCCTTGTGTACTCAGTAACAACACAAATCACAAAGTACAGACACCAAGAAGAAAATCTTTTGAGCACTGTCAACGATGGGCAGTTAGGGACCGAGTAAACTCGATGCGCCCTGACCAAGCGTGGCTCAACTGAGATTTTCAAAGTGTGTACAAAGAATGTGACCTGCAACAAATGTCACCAAATGCACTGCGGAAATAAAGCAAATGTGTGCTCCCTGGCTACACACTGCCTCAAGGCATATACTGCAAACACATCGAGGCAAAAGCCCTTTGAAATGGTCACCCAAAACTGAGAATTGCACTCAGTAAATGCATAGAAGCTTCTGCAAAACAAGCATCTGACCTTCCTGAATGACAAGTAACTGCACAAACACCACCACTGTGGCACAAGTCACCTCAAGCGTGAGTGACACGAGAGTACCTGATGTATCTCAACAAATGCACAGTATACTGCTAGAATGCTTCAGGAATATTCCTCTTCCAATCAGAAAATCTGCTGTACTTCTGTCCCTGCAGAGTACCTGTGTACTATCGGTGCACGCTTCCCCCAAAAAAAGAGTCGAGTTTTTGCAGCAAAAAAAAACTTGCTGTACTTCTGTCCCTGCAGATGAGGCGTCTGTACAGTTGTACGGCAGTCCATACGACTGTACGGACAGTCCGTACGACTGCCTCGAAGCAACTGCGCAGCGTCGCCCTTGGAGTAGCGCGACGCCCGAAAAAACCAGCTGCTGTACAGCTCTAGCAGCTACTGTGCAGCTGCCTGATGCAGCTCCGCTCTGAAGCTGCGAAATGCGCCGCCTGCGCTGCCGCCCTGGAGCTGCCCACGAAATGCGCCGCCCTAGCTGCGAAATGCGCCGCCCTAGCAGCCTGCGAAAAGGAAAAACGCCGTCGCTGTACCGTCGACCTGTCTAGATCTGTCCGTACGGTCGTACGGACGACGTACGGCCGTACGGATCGGTCCGTACGGAACGGATTTGGTAGGCAGATGAGGCTAGGGAGAGGAGGTGTGGCTAGGGAGAGGCTCTGATACCAGTTGAGAGGAGGAGAGCCAGTGGAAGAGAGCAAGAGAGTAAGAGTAAGAGAGTGAGACTCTAGTGCGGGTGTGAAGTGAGAGTGAGCCACACCACAAAACTCACTTATGTTTTATTAGGATTAGGTTTACCCTATCTTTTAAACAAGGGTTGGCAATGTGCCTTTACCCCAACAAGGGTGTCACCAGCCATCAGGGCAGGTCACTGACAGTCTTGTTTTCAGCATTAAGCACCCATCGCTGGGTGTGAGCAAATTCTGCTTCAGAGGCCTGTTCGGCTTCTTTTGAGGCATAGCTGCCTTTTACTGAAGGCATGGATGGCCTTGATAGCTATGTCCTGCAGTCATGTAGTTATAGTTCTGTCCCGGTGGACATGCAGATCTGACCCTGGTGAAGTTTATGTCCATGTTTAGGTTTAACGGTTTTTATGATTGCTAGCTGTGGTGCTACCTAAGAAGTATTAGTTTGGGGTAGAGGATATGTTCTAAACAAGAAGTCTTTGCTTGGATGTAGAGAATTTGGGCTACTTTCCGATGAGCCTTTCCTTCAGTGCAAGCCATAATCATCACCTAGTCATGTGTGTGTGTGTGTGTGTGTGTGTGTGAAAGCAAATGAGGGACAGTCTCTGATGGAGCTTGACACCGTAAGCATGTGGATGGTGCAATGTGACGTTTGGCAAGTGTGATTCCCACTGACAATGTGCCGGTCATGCATCTCCAAAGAAAAAGTCTTTGTTTTAAAGGCATTTTACACCTCCATAATATTCAAAGATTCTTCCACCACCAAGAAAGGGGCTGCCTGATATGCCACAGAGTATTAGCATATTGATGTATCCATGGGGCAGGTTGAAGAAGCTTGTAGGCTTTGATGGAGGTCAAAACAGGCAGAGGAATAGGATGAGAGCATGTAGCAGAGGGGTGCAATTGCCAATCCATAAGCCTATCTGTGTCAGCCACAGGAGGAATAGGTAGAAAAGGATGCAAGAGATCAGCAATTTTCTTCCATATCAACCTATGATGCATTCCCAATGCATAAGAGGCAGTGGCCTGAGGAAAAGATAAGACATAGCCCTGATCATCTACCACATCATTGATGTATCTAATTCCCAATTTCATGAGATTATATGCCCGAACAGGTTCCTGTAAAGCAAGTGGAATGTCAAAGATGGCACTCCAATGAATACTTTCTTTTCATTGAGTTTGTCCCCGAGCGATTATCAGGAGCCCATTTGACCTTAGAAAGTACTTGTTTCCAGTCCAGTATCAGAGCAGTAGAGAAAGGGCAGCCAGGAATCTTCCCTACAAATCTCCCAATGACAACCTCCCAATGATCAGTAGTCCAATGGCCATAAGCAGATGTCCTCATGTTGACACACATGGATGCTATCATACAAGTCCATGGCTGTTGTTGACGGAAAAAAGTGTGGAGCATAGGCGCCTTCCTTGCAAGTACATGATATCTGATATTGAGAACATTAAGACCTCCATGCATCCTAGGAGAGCACACCATTTCCATCTTCAGCAGTCTCAATGCTTTCACAGCAGTTTTTGTCCTCCATAACAGCTCCATAGCTTGAGACATAAAGGCTGAAATATCCCTAGAGCAAAGCCAGAAAGAACTGAACATAAGACATTACAATAGACTGTACTATTCTGAGCCTGACATGAAGTGGCCAAGTAGAAAATTTCCAATATTCCAATTTATGTTGAAGTCTTTGGAAGATCCATTTTAGCTGCTGCTTCCTAGTGATATGCCATCCTATAGGATATCCCAAATGCCTGACTACATCTGTAGAATGCACTACCTGACCTGGCCAGAGAATAGAATGCCAGTCACATTGTTTCAGGGGAAGCAATTGGGATTTGTCAAAGTTGACATGCAATCCCGCTGCTAATCCATACAATGATAATGTGGTCATAAGCATGCGGACTTCCCGGGGAGAGTTCTGTGGCATAAAGAAGGAATCATCAGCATATGCCTGTGCCAAAAAAGATGCAGCCCCAGGGATTTTAAGACCAGTCATCTGTCCTGTGTTTGTAAGATGATCAAGATACATCAAGAGGGGATGGGTCGCAATGGCATAGAAGAGAGCACTAAGGGGGCAGCCCTGTCTGACTGATCTACCCAATGTCCATGACCGAGATAGATGACTCCCGAGAATGCACTGAGAGGTAGAGCCAGAATAAAGCCAATAAATTGCATTTGCTATCTTGGGACCAAAGCCCAACTTTATCATGGTTTGAGAGATAAAATCCCATTGAACAGTGTCAAATGCCTTAGTGATATCTACCTGCAATATGAGCACATCTTGATTCGAGTACTTAGCGTATTCAATTGCAATCAATGCATTGGAGATATTGTCATGGATTTGTCTTCGTGGCACAAACGCATACTGATGAGGATGAAGGCACTGCCCGTCTTCTCGGAACCTCCTTGGGAAAATTTCAGATCTTCGCCTCCGTTTTCCGAGTCACAGATTTGGGAAACTTTTTTGGTTATTTGGCAGATTTAGGAGGTCTTTATCTCAATACTCACTATTTCTCTCATGGGTGAGATATTGGGCTCTTTGGACAATCTGGGATGAGCATAATTTGGCATACTTGGGCCGCCAGATTCACAAGTCATATGAGTCTTTCAGAGCCTCATTGCGGCAATCTTTATATGATGCCTGCCATGAGGGTGATACACATGCTTCTTGCATAGAGCTTTTCTTTTTATGCTTCTGATCTTTGGGATACTCTCCATTTTGGAGACTTCCCATTTTGTAAAGTTATGAGAATATAAATACAATGCACTGGATTTTACTAAAAAAAAAGTGTGTGTGTGTGTGTGAGAGAGAGAGAGAGAGAGAGAGAGAGAGAGAGAGATTAACGTCTGCAGGAGGCCTCGCGGGCCTATGCGACAAAGAACCTATGAGATAAAGAACAAAACCAAAGGATAACTCATACAAGCCACTACGGGCTGAAGCAAAGGGCTCACCAAGGTCCTTGCCAAGTGCTGAAGTGCTAGTCTAGTAACAACAAAAGCAGAAAATAGCATCAGGTACTCAAGGGTAATGCTCGGAGTACATGCCCAGGTTCCATGTATCCAGGTGCCGTGGTGGCTCTCTGGTGAGATACGAAGAGCTCTCGTATCTATGTCTGTCGGGGTGGCAGAGGGCATGGTCTCCTCGATTGCTTTATGTATCTCTGTGTCGTCGCATCTCCATCAAGTAGAGTCCAACAGAGACCTGGTCAGAAAAGTGGATCAGCCGTGTAAGTGGGCCAAAGCCATGCCTATCTGGAAGAGGCAGTTGTAATGTCCCCGAATCTCATAGTAGATAGGGCAAAGAAGATGTTCCTCTGTCTCGACCACTCCCATCGTGCACAGTCTGCAGATCTGCTGCTCTCTGGGTATGTCTGCCGCTCTCCTTATCTCAATCCCCAGCTGATACTCGCAAATGTCCTATGGCAATCCTCATTGCATGCGAGACTCTCCTATCCTCAAGTTACTGGGGTCTGCTGACGATGAGACCATACTCCGATATCCTCAAGAAGTGGTCATGGTAGGACTGAGTCTTAGTAGGGAGCTCCTGATCTCCCCCCAAGTCAGGGACGTGTATCACTGGAGGGGGTCCAACGGAATGGTACGGTTGATTTCATCTTGTGGGATCAGCTCGGGTGGTGCATCCATGCTATACTGAAAGGGAGGAAGTCTATCCATTTGGATCCCGTGGCTACCCAACCATGTGGAGACATGTGCATACCATGTTGTATCAATGCCGCTCTCTGCCAAGGGTCTAGACGACACTAGTGCTAGTCTCGGTAGTCTCCTAGAGGGTAGGGCGAAAACTCTATGGAGGAATGTCACTCTCTAAAAAATGGCATTAATCTGGAGAGGGGTCATGATGAACTCTGCCTGTATGATCTAGTGAGAGACCCAGGGCTTGCTGCGAATCATCCTAGACCCCATAATGATGTGTAGCCTCTCAAATCTCTTCCACTATAACTACTGAAAGATCACATCCCCAGAAGGGCGCTGCATACATAGCTGTCGGCCTCACTAGCGTGTCGAAAGGCGAGCCCTTCGTCGGTAGATCCTGGAAATGTGCGTGAAAGCACTGCCTCTCCAATCGGGCTGCCCTCGTGTGTGTCGTGCTCTGGCTGCATGAGTCATATGAGAGAGAGAGAGAGAGAGAGAGAGAGAGAGAGAGAGAGAAGTAGAAGTAGAAGTAGAGTCTATTAATGTCCTCGGGGGGCCAAAAATGACCCGTCTCAATACAATGTAAAATAGAGTCTCCTCAAGGAGAGGGGTCAGGAGTCTATGAGTTCCTGCCGCCAGGTAAAAAGACGAGTGACAAAAGATCCCAATGCTGTCGGAGAGGCAGTAGAGAGATTTGATCTCAGCTGAGTGGAGTCCTCCAGTACTGGTAGTCCTCCCTGATATGTGCATATTGGTGGCACTTATATTGGTGGCACTGTAGAGCCACATGTGCCTCTGTCTCAATTGTCTGCATGTCACAAAGGGTACAGACTCTAGCATGTCTAGGCTGATGCATCCAAGCTCCCTTCTCAATTGCAAATGTATGAGATCTGGTACGAAACCTGGCTATGTTTCTGCGATATAGAAGGGGGATAGGTGTGCTAATATAAGGCTAAGCATGAGTCTCTATGGACATGTATGTAGACCAACATGTGGGATTTATGTTGTCTTGGTAATATTCCAGCTTTACCTTCTTTTCACTTGTCAGCCAGTGAGTTTGCAAAGTGCTCAGTAAAGACAGTTGAAACTCTTGCATGGTGACCTTTTCAGGCGGCATGGTCAAATATGCTTCCACTTTCCATCTGCTAAACCATTTTCTTATGTTGGCTGTACATCCTGTACAGATGATCTTACTTTTGTGGTTCTTTTGAAGCTTTGTGCTGGCATTCCATGCTTTATGAGGCAACCTATTAGGTTGCATTTGCTGCACCTCTATTAGGTATTGCATAACCCTGATTAGTGCATGAAATTCAATCGGCCTCCTTCCCATTTCCAACAGAAGTATTGAGTATGGAGTAGTGGGTTTGACACCAAGGTGTCACCGTAAGAAAGCCTTTTGCATTTTCTCAATATCATTCCATGTAGAGGCTGAAATATTGCCTTCCCATACTTCCACTCCATATAACACTGTCATACTACATATGCATCAAACAATACATTTTGAATTTTCCAGTTCCTGGTGTCAGTGTGCCTGTAGTCATTCTCAAACTGGTAGTACTTCCCCCAGCCAGTGTCCATCCTTGTGTGTATACATTGCCACCATCTGTGATCTGCCGGGATATCAACCCCGAAGTATTTGAAGGTGCTGACATACTCAATAATTTGTCCATCAAAGGTGATCTCAGGGGGATGCTCTGGCTGATTGGTATAGACTGCCATCATCTTTGTTTTTCTGACATTTACTTGCAGCCCACTTTCCCTACGGAATGTCTTGAGCACTTGTAAAAGTTTGTGCATAGAGTCCGAATTGTATGCAAAAAGAACTACATCATCTGCGTATAGCAACAATAGCACTGTCCATAGTCCCAATTGCGGTCCTTGCAACCCTTCCTCTGTTGCAAATTCATTGATGAGTTCTTCCAGTTGATCAATGCATATTCCAAACAAGGTAGGTGATAGAGGGCAGCCTTGCTTCACTCCCATATTACTCTCAAATACATTGGACATACCCTGTGCTTGATTGAGTCGGCATAATACCTTTTCATAGATACGAGAGATGCCTACTCTCAAGGCCAATGGGACTCCTATTGCTTGCATTCTCTTCCATAGTCCTCCTCTTGGAACTGTGTCAAATGCTTTCTTGAAATCCACAAAGCAACAAAATAAAGTGCGTCCTCTCAATCTGCACTCATCCATGAGGACTCTCAAGGTAGAGAGAGATGATATGATATGATTGTATTAACGTCCTCGTGAGACCCTTTAGGATCTATGGGACAGTGATCACTATCAACAAGTAGTGATTGTTTACATGCATTGAAAGAAAATAGCATAAATGTGCTATGCAGTGAATACTTGTTGTGCTAGCATGTGTGCTAGACCAAGTTCTTTGTTGCGATATTCTAAAATTTCCTTTATGTAGTTGCCTAGCTCTTTGGCTGGCCACTCCAGTAGGTTCTATTGCCCCCATAACATTCTCTGATTTGCTCATATGCTGGACATGTTAGGAGTACATGCTGCTCATTTTCTACTTCTCCTGCGGGGCAGATTTTACATACTCTTTCCTCTCTTGGTACCCTGGGTCTTGCCCATCTTCCCCTCTCCACCTCGAGATTATGTGAGCTGGTTCTGATTTTACAGATTAAATGTCTTTTAAATATTGATATGTCTTCCCCGAGGTATTTCTGCATTCCATAGCTGTCCATCGGATTGATTTCCTGCTTATGAAACTGCATTTTTGCTCTCGGTTCTTGTCATAGCTTCTGTAGCATTCTCTACGTCACTAACTCCCTGATTTCACATGCATCTTCGGGGATGTCAGCAGCGGTTATACCCCATAATTTCATCCATTTCAGCCCCTCTTTGTGCCATCCAGTGATTCGCGTAGCTTCCATTGTTTTGTGTGGTATCCTATTGGTGTCCATCTTTCCAACTTTGTTGAGGTATGCCATGAATTGGCACAATGCCTCTCCTTCGAGAGGTATCATACCTGTCTCAGCCAACAAGATGGGGTACGGTGTTTGTGCCTTCACCCCTAACTCCCCTATGAGAAATCGTTTATGCAAAGTCTCAGGCCCTGGAGAGCCCAGGTGCCCAGGCTGGACACCCGTAAAGGACCACTGTTTGTAGGAGCATGGTATACAAAAACTTTCTCATTTCCCAGTTCCACGAGTGTGCCTTTCTGCACTTGTTTTGGAAGCTATATAAAGCTTTCAAACCTCCTAGGATTCTTCTTTCCACACGTGCATTCCACTTTAAGTGTCTGCAAATCCCAGCCCCAAATATTTGTATGTAGTGACACTGTCCAGAGGCTCTCCCTCTAAAGTGAAATCAACCTGTTTATTCCGAGTCCCAATCACCATCACTTTTGTCTTGGATATGTTGACTTGCATTCCAGAGTGTTTGCAGAATTTTCCCAGTGTATCCAAATGTGTTTGCATCTCTTTCTTGCTTTTTGCGACATCATCTGCGTAAATAAGCAATAAGAGGGCATAGCCTACAATCTAGACACCTTCGCCGCTGTGTGTTCTCATCCACTCTTCCAATTCATCGATGAACAGACCAAAAAGAGTTGGTGAGAGGGGGCAGCCTTGCTTGACTCCTATGTCACTGCTTATGATGACTTTTCCTTCAGAGCATGAGCCATCTACAGGTGGTTGCGCTAATTCAGCTACTTTCTCATATAACCTGTATGTGGCTTCTCTGATTTCTTGAGGGACTCCGAGCTTTTCCAGTCTTTCCCATAGCTTTTTTCTTGGAACTGTGTCAAAGGCTTGCAACAGTAGACTACTTCTTTCTTTTTCTTGACCCCCTCCGTTGCAGCCCGTATGACCACCAAGTGGTCTATTGTCGAATGTTTAGGACGAAACCCTGCCTGGGATGGTGCCCTGGCTCCTTGCTCTTCCGCCGATTTGCTGAGTTTTTGCTCAATTATTGTGCCATATAACCTGGCCATTAGGCTACTCACCATGATGGTGCGGTAGTTTTTGGCCACTTTGCTGTCCCCGCTCTTATGGATTGGTACGATCCTGCTAAGCTGCCATTCCTTGGGAAAGCCTTCTTCTAGGGCTCGATTCTTGATTGTAGTGAGCATTTTCTTTGTCTTCTCACCCCCCCATTTCAGCATTTCAGCCAGTCAGAGAGAGAGAGAGAGAGAGAGAGTCAGGAGAGAGAGAGACGTGGGGGCGCAGTTTGTCTTTTGATGCTGTTTGGCCCTGCTTTCTACTATGATCATTGGTTATTTCTTTCTGTCACCTGTGTGGAGTTTCCTTCCTCATGCCAGTTCCAGCATTGGGTGTTATATCAAGAAGCAGTAGCTTATTTGCTTTATGCATTATAAGAAAGATGCTGGAGTGTCTGCATTTAATTGGAGAGGTGAAATGGTGATGGCATAAGTCAAGGCAGCGGAAGTCTAACTGCTGATTCAAAGAGTTGTTTCTTCTAAAGATATCTAGATATATTGCGAGTCTCTTGAAGATAGCCTTTTCAATTCTGACAATAATTCCACTCTGATCAGAGGATTGTTACTCTTCTGTTACAGAATAGATGACAATATGGATGATACTCTGGCCAATTTGGAAGGAGCACAAGGAAATTTGTTGAAGTATATGCATGGTGTGTCATCCAATAGGTGGCTTATACTAAAAATATTTTTTGTTTTGATCACCTTTCTTCTAATATTTATTATTTTCATTTTTTAAAAGCATGAAGGTAGTGTATAATTGTGTGCCTTACAAAATTTGGTTCAACTGTTGTTGCCTTTGATTTTAATACTTTAGTCTAGGGTTAGGCCCCATGCAACTGTCATCAAGTGCTAAACAAATTTGACATTGCCATAAAAACAAACTTGGTAGAACCCATTTCGTGTCATGATAGGTGTAAAAACTATCCGGGACTTTGATCTTGATTGAGATTTTTAACTCAGCTTTGCTACATCTTGGCTGTAAATTTCCTTCAAAAGCAGAATAGGTGGCCATAAGCTTAGGGTTTTGTACGTAATTTGTAGTAGTGTGATTCTGAGGATTTTCCATGTTGGCAACAGCTAAATCCCTTGGATAGACTACTAGAAATGGTTCTTTTAAAATCAGTTTAAAAACAAGAATTAAAAGACTTTCATTTGAAAAACCTCAGAGTGCACATTGAAAAGTCGTTCGCTTTGTAGATCCAAGAGTGGAGTGAACCTTTGGGAAATTTGTTTTGTAGATTATTTTTATCGTTCTCAATCTTTAGTCCTTTCCATCAATCAACCCGTTTTGCTCCTCTCCATCACACTGTCGCTTCTTTCCATCATTCAACTACTCTATTCTATTCTTTTTGTTTTATTGATCTTTGAGAGATTGCATTCATGTCTCCATCCGAGCAATTCTATGGTTAGCCTCTCCATTGCACATATTCCACTTTCCTCTTCGTCCTTGCTCCACTCCCTATAGCTCAGCCTTTCTATTGCTCAACACTTCGTCCATCCTCTCTTGGTTGTTAAACTCTCTCTCTCTCTCTCTCTCTCTCTCTCTCTCTCTCTCTCCATCGTGACTTTCCTTACACGCCTCTCCGTCACAACCCTCCTTGCCGAGGTCCCTAATCTCCTATTGCTTCCTCCCCGCCTCAAGATCCCTCAACACTTCTCGACCCTCACACTAGTAGCTTCCTCCCTCCATGCCTCTCCATTGTGATCTAGCCTTGTCGCTCCATTGTGACAGGTTCTTGATTTTCCATCACGACTTGTTCTACCGCCTTCCATCATGACTTGCTTTTGCTATCACGACCGGCTCCTCCACACTGTTCGCCTCTCCTTCCTTTTGAAGAGAACCCTTTTAGGGCTGTTTGCAATGCCTCACAATCAACACCTCATTTTCCTTGTTTGCATTTCCATTCGCCTCCTCACTCCTTGTTGCATTCTCCCTTGTTGCCTTGCTTGTCGCACCCCTAGTTGCTTTCCTTCTCTTGAGCCACATTGAAATTGTACGAAAGATGGTGAGTGGAGACATTAAATTATCGGATAGGTGCCCACTCTCCCCTCTACTTTACACGTATGGTTTGGACCCCTCCACATGGCCTTGGGGGGTCACTTAGTGTGTTATGTCTATATCACGTGAGTTCAAGGATTCTTTTATAAATCCCTATGTAACCTATTTCTTGCATTTCCCTATACCCCCTATGTGAAATTTTACCAAATTTATAAATCACATATTGTAAACGTATTTTTTTACTAGAGGAATTTTAAAAGTCTTTATGTGCGAGATACATTATGACTTTTGGAGGTACATTATTATCGGAGGCAATATGAGAAACTCGGGATGTAAGATATCTTTGAATTTGCATACATGGAAGAGAGGTTCCAGCCGCCAATGAGTAGTGCCCAACACAAGTTTAGGCTCGGGCTCAACTCCTAGTGATGCCAAAGACTAGGAGAGGAAAAAAACCAAAATCAATTTCTGAATCGAAAACTACGCGGCCAGAGCCTCATACTGGCAGCAACCAGTAGTGGGAAATGGACATGTTGGTATCAATTTGAGTGACTCAACTTCTTAAGAGCTTAGATAGAGTTGATGTATTCTCTTTTGCTTATAGGTCATTTTAGTCTTTTGGAGCTAGTTCTCTCTCTCTCTCTCTCTCTCTCTCTCTCTCTCTCTCTCTCTCTCTCTCTCTCTCACAGACACACACATACACACACATTTTTTTTTATAGTGAAATCTTATATTTCTGTATGGAAAACTTCAAAAAGAGATAAAAACCCACCAATAAGTACAAGAATCTTTTTTTACAAGTAAAGCCTCAGAGCAAAAGTCATGAGGCAGTCAAGTAAAAAGTTACATATCAAGCTGGAGGAGGATCAAACATAACAACCTCCAGCTTCAAATTATCTGTAAAAACTGATGCAATGATGAAACCACACCATCAATTTGTTTTTTGCCCTTGTGATTCTTCTTGATATAGGTTGGTATCCGAAATTTTTGAATCACAGGGTCAAAAGCCTGTTGTAACATGGGATGAAAAGATTCCAGTAAAAAGGGCACTTCTGTATCTCGAACAGACGAAGACTTTGGTAGAGGCATCAGAGGTTAAGGAGCTAGATCAACATCTGTATCCTCTGATGAAAGAGCTGCATCTGATAAAGCATTTTAGCTTCACTTCGAGGATCAACCTGAGAAAGAGCATGTACAGCATCTTGTATGATCCCCTCTACAAGGGGCACATCCATATCTAGGCTAATGATGCTCAACGCGAGTCGGATCTTGAACTTCTTCAGCAAGAGAAAGATTAATCTGTGATTTTTCTACCTTCCTCCAGTACTGCTTCAAAGTAGTAAAAGAAGGCTTATCCAGTAAAGCCTTAGCAGAAAGTGGAGAAGGAAGAGTAAACTTTACTGTTAAAGGAGCAGGAGGAGTGGTCATGGAAGCCGAAGGACAAAATGCAACCTGATGTGCATCAGATGAGCAAATCCCAAATCAAGATCCAGAGTAGAGGGCACGGGTTGCATCATATCCCATAAAATACAAAGGCGAATGTCTCGAGTAGTCTGCAAAAACTTCTATCTCGAAACATGTAGCGGTCTTCCCAAAAAAGCTGTAAGAGTAGGAAGATGCTGAAGAAGAGACAGAGGCTTTGAGGGTAATCCAGACCGGACAGTGAGTCAGCTTCTATCTCGAAACATGTAGCGGTCTTCCCAAAAAAGCTGTAAGAGTAGGAAGATGCTGAAGAAGAGACAGAGGCTTTGAGGGTAATCCAGACCGGACAGTGAGTCAGCAGAGAGGCAGACGGATCAAAAAGTGAATCCCAGGGCATCACATAAGCAAAGAAACTAGCCCCATGAATTCCAGCACGACTGACAAGTCGCTCCACCACATCAGTCGAAGAGCAATGGGCATAATAAAAACCTTTGCCTAAAAAGATAAAGGAGAAAAGACAATCTTGACCCACTGCAACTTCAGCGTAACGATGAAGTTGAGCTGCAGATAAAACCCTGCTCATAAAGTAGAGACAAACCCCAAACTACTGAGCCTGTCGAAGACCAGAAACCAAAAGGGTAGAGTCCAAAGAACAAACAAGCTGTGAACCCGATGAAGGAACATCTGTGACATAAGCAAAACACATATGGCGAATAAGGTCCAGTTGAAGGGAAGACGAAGGACCATCCGCGATATCCAACTTTGCCGATTTAACCAAGGTGGAAGGAGGCAAACCACCATGCTTCCGTCGAAAGAAGACACGTGCAAGAGGAGCAGAGGCAAAAGGGGGGGTTGAAGCAGAGAAAACGAAGGAGCCATTTGTAGGAGTAGCTGGAAGAGGGGAGGAAGAGACATCAGGAAAAGATTGTACAAGACCGGACATGAGAAGAGCAAAAGGCTGCAGAGACAGAGGGGAAGACGAATTTGGTACAAAATCTGACTATATGAACATGAGCAGGCATAGAAGAAAAAAGGACGGGTAAAGGAACCTGTACGGACAACCTGCGCAGGGGCAAAGAAAGGGGCAAGTAAGAAAGGTACGGATGGGGGCGGGCTGTGCAGAGGTTGTTGCATAGAGGGTATGGGCAGCAGTGGGTCTAGAACGTGTGTAGACGGAAGATGTACAAGGGTTAACAAATGGGGTACGAATGCAGGCGCAGTAGGAGTAGCAAGTTGCGAGCAAGGTACAGGGACGGGTGAGGGAGGGGCTGGGCTCGCACATCGCTCCTGACCACGACTTTGACACTCTCTCTCTCTCTCTCTCTCACACACACACACACTCACACTCACACTCACACTCACACTCACACACACATACACTTTCACTCACTCACTCAATCTTAAATAAATGGCATCAGAGTTTGATGGAGAGTTTTATAGCACCATTAGGGGTACACCATGCATCCTAGAGCTTGGCAATGGGCTTCTTCTCAATGCTCAACATGATTGTGTTTGTTGGACATCTCTCTAATTGCAACATTTTCCTTTCGAATGCCACTCCTTCGAAAATAGATCCCATCTAATGAGAAGACAATGATTGCTCTATCGTAGTGAGCCATGATCTCTCTCTCTCTCTCTCTCTCTCTCTCTCTCTCTCTCAGCTTAGCCTTGGGCACCCACCCCTCCCTCTTTTTGTAGTTATCAGCAAGTCACTTCTTGGTTTTGTACCTTGTCTTATTCCCTTGAGGTGCCTTGCAGACGTTAATGAAGCAATTCGCCTTGGCTTTCCACATGCTTGGGCTCTATCACACCTATTCAAAAGGCAAGTCATCACATACAAGTAATGCTACATCCAAGGTATGACATTTTATATTTAGACCATCTACATCTATGGCTTGCTTCTTGATTTTCTCTTCACGTGCAAGATAGCAATCTCAACAACTTCACAAGATAGCAATGACATCAATCAAGCCATTGTTATCTTGTGATCAATGTTTCCCAAGAGAGTACTATCTTGAGCTTAATGTTTTTCAAACAATCTGGATCTTACCAGTAACGTCTCTAGACAATGTGGAAAAAAATGCAATCAGATGCCTCTAGAATGTTGACTAGAAGAATAAAAATAGTCAATGATTTTGATCACCAAACCTTTAAGAGAGTACACTATTTGTTGTATTTGACTGTTCAATCCAAGAAAGCCAATGAAAAGTTGAAGTTTGACTAGGTGTCAAACAACAATCCAAAATTTATTACTAAGCATAGAATTAAAAAGCCCAAATTTTGCATTGTTTTTGGTGCAAAATAGAGGCCAAATTGTGTCCAGAGAAGATGACACTTGACAATAAAATTTTGTCATACATTTGGGTAGATTTTTGAGGTAACAATCCTCATAAATAGAGGTATAGTTCAGTAGTGAATTCAAGAATGCTTGACTAGATGTACTTCTTTGAAGACAATAGCAATCTAGCTTCACTTCTCTGAAGACAACAACAAATAGATTTGAAAACTCCAAGGAAAGATGTCGATTGTAGAAGTGGGAGGTCTCCTTGATGATAAAATGGTGATCAGTTTCAATGTTGTAGCTGGGAGCAAATCCTCTAAACAAATGGCAGTGATTGAAGCCTTCCAGCCACCAATGTTGCTTTCCCTGAACAAAACAGCCAAAAAAATAGCTGTTTGTGCAATAAACTGAGTCGTTCAATGTGTCTTCAAAGTAGTGCTTACAACAATGATCTAGTAGCAAAACTTGTTGGAGTAAGCATGAAGACAAGATGGAGATACCAAGATGATAAAAAGGGAATGTTTATTCATGAGAGATATGCCCAATATATAGATACAAGTTACATCCAAGAGTGACATCATATGTGAGCTCAAGAGAGCATCTCTAGATCCACAATTATCTCTCAACTACACACCACACTCCTAGATTCACTCATTCACACCTACTAACTGACACATCATCAGTCACACCTAACTCAGGCACACTTACACCATTTGTTCACACACTCACAACCATAGACCTTAGGACCCTTGGCATGATCCCATTACATCAATTTTTCCTTCATTTCCCCCCCGAATTGATGACCTCATCCCTCAGCGGTAGTATATGGGATGCTCCATGGCTTGCCCACCATCTTGTGGCAACACACATGGCCCCAACGTGTGACTCACTTCTAGGACTCTTGGTTTACAATTGGGAGATAGGCAATGACTATGCATGGGAATACCCTTAGATCCAGCAAGGTAAAACATAAGACTAACAATCATTTGAGGGGGACATCCCAAGGCAGAAAACCCTTATTGACCACACACACAAAAATTTTAAATTGAAGATGTGGGAAAATTCCCCCTTTTGATGGCATATCTTGTCCTTTTTCTCCTTCTCTTCCAAGCTACCATAGTGTGAGGTACATTGTCATCAGAGAGGATCTTGGTGTAGCCCTTCTTGTAACTCCTTTTCCCTTTGATCTTTCTTGCATCCTTCTTCTTCATAAAAGAATCACTAGCTAGTAGAGCTAGTATATCACCATTGAGGCACATATTGTCTTCCTTGATCTTTAGATCTATGCTCATCAAATCACTACTCAAGTGAAGCACATAACCTTTCACCATTACATGCATCTTAGGCAAAGCCAAGGTAGAGAATCTATGAAGGGTATCCATCATATGCTTCAATGTTGCATAGCATAGTGTATGAAACATAAAACCATACATAATTAACCTCAAACTTTTGTAGTAAGCATAGAGCATATCATCCACATAGAAAAGCAAAGGGGTTGCATACATCACAAAACGAGTCTGAAACATCAAGAATGATGCATTCTTGTGACCAGTATAACCTTTCATCCAAGCATATGTCTTGAAAAACATGATTTGCATAGTGATAGACCAACTTTGGAGCAATAAATACTTCAACCATCTACTCATATGACCAACACCCATCAATGCCAAGTAAAAACAGTAAAATATTGAAACTTTTGAGCATCTAACCACTTGCAATGCTTCAACCATGAAGGAGATTTGAGAGAAACCCCCAAATCGAGCAAACAGAGGCTGGAGGATCAAATTTGACCTATCTTGAGCAGCAACCAAGGGCCTTTTGGGTGGACATGAAAGCCCTTATTGAGGCCTACTAGCAGCATAAAGGATGGGCGAAATAGTGCGCACAGTAATCCGGCATTACATCAGGAAATTTGGCCAAAGAAATAGTGATATCTCTCTTGTCGGTGGTCGGATTGAGCTCAAATTTCGGCAGCAGCTAGTCTTAAGTGTTGTCCAAGTGTGGCTAATAGGGTAGGTCAAAATTGAGATGTAGAGGCATAATTTTGAGGAAGTTCGGCGACTAAAGAACAGGGCGGCACAGTAGCTCAGAGTATAATTCCGTCGATTCCAATGGTGAAAAGGTGCGCCCTAGTGTGGGAAAGCTGGAGAGGATTTTGAAAGTTAATGGTTGGATGTGGAGAAATCGGTGTTGCAAGATTCGGGCAAAATTGAGGAAAATGGGATAGATATGGAAGAGGTGGAAGAAGGTTAAAGAAGATGAGGAGGTGGCACTAGGACGTGGGTGGAGGTTCAAGGAGGGTATAAAGGCTCTGATACCACATGTTGGAGAAGCATGGAGACTAGATGGATATACCAAGATGATGAAAAGGGAGTTTTTATTCATGAGAGATATGCCCAATATATAGGCACAAGTTACAACCAAGAGTGACATCATATGTGAGCTCAAGAGAGCATCTCTAGATCCACAATTATCTCTCAATCACACACCACTCCTAGATTCACTCATTCACACCTACTAATGACACATCATCAGTCGCACCTAATTCAGGCACACCTACACACATCATGTGTTCACAACCATAGACCTTAGGACCCTTGGTATGATTCCATTACATCAATTTGTCCTTCAAAACCCCTATCTGATAATCTAGGCCATTCTTAGCTATCCACTACTTCCATATTTTTTGCTGCAAGGCATGGCAAATTGTCTAAAAGATCAAGTTTCACGCCGATAAGACTTTATGATTATTTGTATAAAACATTATGAAAGACATTCGATGCTTCAGATGATAGAAATACATTATTGCATCACTAATTTGAGAGCTAAGAAGATTGCCTATAATATTATCTTTTTATTGACACACACTAAACCTTCAAATCACAGAAAGGAAATCATTTTTTGTGCTCCTCAAACTTGAAAACAAACCTCCATACCTGCCCATATACATGTGCCAGTATTTCGTATACTCCATGTAAAAGAAATTCATATTAATAAAGAGAAAATACATGTGTCAAGTCCTAAACCTGCTCAATGGTTGAAATAGCAACATATCATTAATTTGGTTTAGGTCAAACACCAGTTAATTTGATTGTCCTAAATGAACCCTATGATTGTAATAGGATTGAATCGCATACAAATGAGCATAGCAGTTGCAATGAGAAGGCTCATGAGTTCGATCTGTCTAAAAGTCATCTTGATATCTACACACAAGTGCTATTTTCTTTCAAGTGTTGGATATGTTTTACCATCTTTCAAAGGAATCAAAAAGATTTTAAAGTTAAAAAGATGTTAAAACATTCATCAAAAGATGTTAAAACATATCCAGCCTTGAAGGAAAATAGCATCATCAAAGAGACTTTTAGTAGCCATATCCACTTCTTGAAGGAGAATCAAAATAATGGAGTTGAAGGAGCGACTTTATTTATTATACACATGTTGCTATACCCAATCCATATGTAGGTATATTTTGACATGCACACGTTGCTCTACCCACTCTCATATGTTTGTATACTTTCTCATTGTGTGCTATGTTTTGCATAGGGCCAAGGCCTTTGGGGGATCCACTTTAGAGGCAAGGGCCATATTGACAAGTCATATATGTCTTGATGGCATTATTCACCTATAAAAAATAGACAATAATATATTTCACATGTACTGTGTTTTGTTATAGTTTAATTGATGTTCTCTGTGTGTCCAAAAGTTCATTTCCCACCAACTTAATCACATTATCCTAAACCAAACTTCTCATGTTTATGTTCCAAGTCTCTTCTTGTGCTATTCCCGAAGCTAGTTGTGGATGTCCCTACCTCTCTTGAATATCTCTGCCAAGTGTGGTTGAGTAGTCCAACTCTGTCAATGGTTATAACTCCCATTGCCTTCCCCATTACCGCACCATTAGCCAGTTTCCTCTACTTTGTACCTTTTTTATCTTTTCCAATTCATTGGGTTAATGGAGTGTGTCTCCATGGAGTTTTGAGCTCTTTTTTATAATACTGCAAATAACCCATGGGTTAATAGTGGCTCCTTTTAGGCAATTCTAGTATATTCGTGGTTACAGACCATTCCATACATCGATAATGGTACATTCCTTGTAATATTCCTAGTATCGTTTGACATTCTAATTCATAATCGTATTTTGGCCTTACATTATTGGATCCCATTCCTTGTACATATATAATGGTAGAAAGACTAAAAGTTCAAACATTAACACGTGCAAAGGGACAAACCAAGTAAGAGATTTGGATTGTGAGCATGTCCTAAACATCAAAGACACTTGAATGCCCTTCATTTCAATGTTTTTGGGAAAAGTTATATGCTATATTTGTCAACAATATGTCATGTTATGGGTGTGTCAGTTGGCGTAGTCATGTGAAAGGGATGACGTAAGCTTTCAAATCATGTTCGCTATTTCTTCCCTCCCGCCCATCTCCCTAGTAAAAACAATAGGCCAATTTTATACTCTACATGGAAAATGTTTGCGATACTCTCGGACTCAAGGATCAACATTAGTAAAATCGAAGCACCCTGGTTAGCCTGGGATGTAAAGCCTGATTGGGCAATCAGTTTGCATGTAAATTGGATTCCTTTGGGGTAGATCATTAGATATTTGGGATTCTCTTTAGGTGTAGGTGTTTCATTGAGGATTCTCTTTAGGTGTAGGTGTTTCATTGAGGAACAAGTTTTAATGGGTGTATAAGAAACTCAGTGCCAAATTTGACAAATGGTGGAAACCTCTGACTTTTACAGGGAGGATTACAGTCGCAAAACATGTGCTTGAATCAATAATGGTTTATGTTCTCGCCATTTTGCCATTCTCAAGTGCATGATTGAAGGAAGCAAATAGACACATTGCAAAGGTGATCTGGAAAGGAAGATGGCATGCGTTTGGGTCAAAGTTGTTATTCACCTCCAAATAGGAAGGAGGTATTGGTCTTGTGAACATGAAGGCAAAAAATGACATGCTATTTACTAAGAGTTTAGTCCAACTAGGAAGTGAGAAATAGGGCATCCCATAGCATGTGCATATGGGTCTCTTTAAATCTATAGCATAGCGGGCAATCTGGGGGAACTGATGGATTCCATTTTGATAATCTTGACCTAACCGCCGGTAGCTTACCACCATAGTAAGAAGTTCAGTCTAAAAGAAGGTGTAGCTTCCCATACTGTCCTCACTCTTGTATTCCATGGTGTCAATCTATCGAGCGGAGTGTGGAATTTCCACTGCCTGCACGCTAATGCACGCATGACTCCTTCCTTTTGCCTTTTGAAGTCTTAAATTCTAAGCTTGGCAAATGACTTGCCAATCAGACCTACAAAGCCTCTGAAGTCATGGGCATCTCAAAAAAGATGATTGGTCGGCCAATTTTTGCTGATTCTATGCATGATAGAACTCATTAAATGTGTTTCTTTGCCATTAAGATTGAATTCCCATGCAATCTAACCTAGGGGCTCCCAGCTACATCCATCGGGATCCCATATTTGCTGAAAAAGTTGAAAGGCCCTTCTTAAACAGTCGTATAGCTAATCTGGGATTGTCTTGGATTATTGTGGGTCCATGTGAACCCAATCTGCAAGCCAAAGAGACCTACCTAAGGAAACGTCTCCATATAGGTTTCACAATCCATTCCATGTATAGCCTCTGGTTTTGGCTTTTCAATAGTATGCACCTAGATGTCAGATTCAAGTGGAGATCGGGTGACAAAGCCAAACAAAATGATCTTAGCCCAGTTGATGCAACCCTTGGGGGCTACTATGCTGTCACTTATTTGGAAATACAGAAATGAGAGGGCCATTCCAAGACTACCTCCGAGGAGAATATCGGTCTTGAGTTTCCTTGAAGAAATTTGGAAAATGATGGTCTGTTTTGGTCACCAGAATGAATCTTGTAAAGCCTTAGGGTGGCTATGGTGCTAAGGAGGTTCTTTTTGTAGGAGTTTAGAGCCAAGAGCAAGGGTAGACTAGCCTTTTGGTCATCCCCATAGAGGCAAGTTGGTCAGCCATTTAGATTAGCTAACTAGAGGGGGTGCGGCTATATATAGGCCCTCCCTCATTGTTGTATGATCTCATTTTGTGTAGAAGTTTTTCCTACCAATGAGGAATTTTCCTTGAAATGCCTTGCAATCTCTCTTTTTCTCCCATTTGCAATTTGGTTCATGTGTGTGCTCTTCCTTTCTTCTTGTTTTCTTTTTATTGCACTCTCAAATGGTTTAGACCCAAAGGTTGGCTACATACCCAAGATGTGGACGAAGCTTGGAGCCAATGAACTTCATGGAGTTTGTGGGCCGTCGTTCAGAGGTGTTTGAAGAGAGTGTGCGAGGTGTGGACTGTTTGGGAGTCCAGCAACATATGTAGCATTTGAAGGGTGTTCTCAGATATGGAAGGAGGTTTTTTGAGGGACAGGACAGCAAAGGCATGAAGGTACCTTAGGCTTCGAGCCTATTTATTGTCTTCTTTATCCCTCACCTATCTTTCTCCTTCAATCCCTTTCTCTACTCTCCTTCCCATCCACCATTGTTTCTCAGTTCCACTCTCTCTTCGTTTTGACATGGCTACATTAGCTGTGATGGCTAAGAGCAAGGTGATATTTCTCATATTATCCACCTTCCCCCTTGGACCGTTAATTGGATGGGCTTGATTATAATGTGTGGTGGATTATGATGGAGTCCATCTTGCATTCATATAATCTTGCAGATATCATTTCGATGGGGGTGCCCAAATCAGATCCTTATGGGGCTACTTGTGGTACTGCTTGATGCTAGTGATCAGGGCCATTATGGGGCTACTTGCTACTGTGATGGCAACCCCTTGGAGGCATCTCTTATAGGCCTATATAGGGGGCCACCCTTTGGAAGTAGCCAACCCGGCTTGATTGATCAGTTACCATGCCCCAACACCTGGGATAGGAGCAGGGGTAGATTGACTTGCTAGTCAGCCCCTTGGAGGCATCTCTTATAGGCCTATATAGGGGGCCACCCTTTGGAAGTAGACAACCCGGCTTGATTGGTCAGTTACCATGCCCCAGCAATTGGGATAGAGGCAGGGGTAGACTAACCTGATAGTCAGCCCCTGGTTGGTCATTTATAGCATCCAGACTAGAGGGTAGTGAGGCTATCTATTGGCCCCAGACTGGAGGGTGGTGAGGCTATATGTTTGCCCCACCCTCATTGTTGTACGACCTCATTTTCTATAAAGCTTTTGCCCAGCATTGAAATCTTTTCCTTGAGATCCCTTGTGGTCTCTCTTTCTCTTCATTTGTAGTTTGGTTCATGTGGCATGCTCTCTCATTTCCTGTTGTTCTATTTCTGCTGCATTCTTACAGAAGCTCCCTCATGCATTTAAGTGCCTTGTTGCTACCTTAACGACTAAGATCTATTGGAAACCAAGGTTGCTTGTCCCATTTATTAACCCCCATGTTGAGGAGAGCACAACGACATGGTATCGTTGGTCACAAGATTGTGGGGCTTGAGATTCTATTGTGTGTGCATCAAGTTTGGATGCCACGTTGGCCGATCTAGGTGGAAGGAATCCTCGATAGGATAGCCATATGGACAACACTATACACTACCATGTGGGGTTGTCACACGATCCACTATTAAAGGTGGGCAAAAGCTCAAGAAGAAAGTGAACTGGTAAGTAACATGTACTACACAAGGCTCAAGCTATATGGTGACCTTTGTAAGACTTCCTAGAGCATCCATAAGGCCTATGGATTAGTTGTGTGGATGCTATGTAGGACTGTGTAGAAGCTACCAAGGAAAGAGCTAGTGGTAGACTACTACTGTAAAAAAGGCTGGTGGAGATAGCGCACCAAGTAGAAGTATAGGCTAATGGGAAAGCATGAATACGCTTTGGAAAAGGGCAAGTGTATTGGCAGATACTCAGTGAAAGGCACTTGTAGGAGACATATTATAAGTTGGAAAAAGAGCCAACAATAGGTTGGTAGATCCATAGACCAGGTTGGCTGGTTTGTGGTGGATTGTAGGATGGTTTGTGGATGATTTGTGCACCACAAAAGGTTAGTGAAGCTCACAAAGGAGCACACAACCAAAGTAGCACAAGTAGGTGCAAAGTTGTGCACACATAGATGATCCAGCGTAGTAGATTACTACCTTTTGTGAGATCTTTGGGGAAGACTTGTATAAGAGTGTTTGGCTCAAATTTATGCAATATTTTTTGCAGCATTTTTGAACTATTCTACTATTGTATATCTCATGAGTTTGGTGCCTGTGGTGAAAAGAGTCTTAGCTAGTTTTTGAGTTCCAAGTACCCAAAAATAAATACAAACGATTATTTTTATACAAGTAATCGTCTCACAATTAAAATGCACAATCTACCTTTTGTGTTGATAGAGTTTCTTGTTATCTAGTTTTTAAATGGTACTTTGCGTGTCAAAGAATTATTGTCCAACTATGTCTTTGAAAATTCCTAGCTTCTAAGTGATTATAATGCAATTATTGTGACTGAGCTCTAATATAGGAATGCGTGACAAATATTCATTTGTATGATCATGAGTGAATTCTGTATGCTAGGTTTTCAATACCTTGATCAAACAATTTATTTAAAATCCATCCCCTTCAAATGTTGAATCTTTGCATTGGGTTTTGTATGGAAGAAAATCACATATTGGGAAGAGATTAGCCTCATTATGTTGAAGTAATACCATGTTTCTGTTGAAGGTCAACATCTCCTGATGTCACCTGTGAGAGAGGGCCAATGCTTGTGGGTGTGCCTGCCCCCATGAGAGTAGTCTAGGGTAGGTATTGTGTGCCTCTTGGGGCCCTTTTTGGTCCACATGCTGGCAAGCCATACAAACCCTTTATAGGCTGATGGAAGCATGATGGTTGGCCCATGTTAGGGTAGCTGATGTCGACCTACTTGCATGCTGGTCAGCTCCTTCTCTAGCTGACCGACCAAGGGGGAGGCTGGGGCTATATATAGGCCCTCCCTCCTTAGTGTTTTCCATCTACTAGAGCAATTCATCTAGCACCATAGTGCATATTCTAGAGTAGGGTTGTGGAGTAGTTCTTCCACACCTGTGTGTATCCTGTTGTTGAGGTTGTTGAGCAATCTTGTGGAGCTCTTGAGCAGCCTATTGTGCAGATGTTTTCCCCCATGTGTAGAGGGGCTAGAAAAAGCATGTGCCTAACTCCAACTTCCAACCTTACCATTATTATTCCTAATCGCGCTAATATTATGCAAGCTTTATAAGTATGGTGTCTCTTGATATTACATTCATTTTATAATGAAGTCAGTCTCCATGAGCTACCTCCTCCTTTAATGTGTCCTCCCTTTATGCTTTCTTACAATAGGCTCTCGAATCCCAAAATCATTTGCTAAAGCTCCAACTATTGCCACCATATATGTAGAAAGGACACAACCCATCTAAGGCTTTGCTCCTCTTATGTATACTCTCATAAGCTTAACCCACGTGCAAGCATACTACAAATATGTCTTTTTTTTCCACCAACATATGTTAAGATTGAGAGAGAATTTGAGCTTTGGTACAAATTGTGGCTATACATGGGTGGGATTGATTGCATGCTATCCAAGACCATGATGATAAACCATGATGATTTTAAGCTTGAATGCATCTTAGAATGATGTTTGAATGCATCTTAGAATGATGTCATGATTATCCTACTGCATCCACAAGCATCATGTATTATGAATCATGTATTCTAAAGCTCCCACATTATGCGAGGGCTAGAGTGATGCCATAATGGCATGGCCTACATTACATCTTGTACTACTGTATGGTGTGGTAATTGATTTTAGATGATGACCTGTTCTTTTGCAACAACAACAGCTATAAAGTAAAATTCATTCCCATGATTTTGTTGCAAGAATCATTGATCCGCATCCCTGAAAAGTATTTATCAACTAAATAATTCCACCCTCTTGTGATATCATTGAGGTCCAAGTGAGATCTAGTCGACATATGATGTAATATGCTGCCCAAGTCCTACCCTATGGATTCACATGTAACAAAAAAGAATGCACTTGGGCATAGACTACCTGGATTCATGTGATTTTCTATTGGTCTTGGTCTTTGTTGGATTGTTGCAAAAGCTATCTCAAAGCTAAGAAGTAGGGTGCTTAATGCATCTATAAGTTGGTCTGTAGAAAAAGTATTTTGTATCTACCTTTTGTATAAGTACATCCAATTTATGGGCTATCGAAACACATTTTTAATCTACCATTTGGGAATGCGTATCAATTATTTCATATGGTATTCCTTATTGCACTATTTTAAACTCTTACAATAAATGTTCTCTCTCTCTCTCTCTCTCTCATTCAGATTTGCAGGCACACAGCACATCTAGGAGGTTACCTGGCAAGGTGGAGCCTCCAAGAGCATCCTTGGTGGACACAAACTATACAAAAATTCCGCATGTCAATCAACAACAGTTTATCGCAGTTTGCGGGAATGCTAAACACTTTTTGAGTGGCAAACTGATAGCTTCCACAAATACCAATAGTCTGTAGCATGAAGAATCATGAAGAGGCTATGCCTTAAATGGCTAAAGCGCGTGCTACAAAGAGGTGTTATACCAGAGGTTCATTTTGAGCACATTGGATCCTCTTACTTAAGAAAGTGAAGTTACGAGTACCTAGATGGGATGCAGAGGAGTGAAAACTCAACATAAAACTTGCACAATAGCATGCCAGCCACCCTACTACAATGCTAAAGATAGACCATACGTGTGGACCTTGATATTGGCTGCACGACTCCACCTCGACTGCAACTTGTTATTTCCATAACGTGTGGACCTACTCTCATTCTTGTTCCTCCCTCGATCGTTTTTCTCCAAAATGGGGTGATGTAGCTAACAAACTAATGTCTGCATAGATGAACTACGTTGAATGCTCTAGACTAGCATTATGATAATCGGAAGTGGGTAGAAAAAATAATAAAAAAAGTGTCAATTAGGAATTATCTACTTACGTTTTCCTACATGCTGTCGCAAACTCTAGGATGGGTATATAGACTTTGATTTGGCATTGCTTTTAGGAACTTACATTTTCTACTTTGTACGTAAGTCTCTGTGTTTGTTTACCTAGCCAAGGCAAGGCATATGAGAGTGTCTCTGTCAAATAGGAGCATTCGATATTTTTATAAAGCTAGCCTACAAAAGAATAGTTAGGAAGGAGTCGTCCATTATTGGTGCCTTGCAACAACAAACAATGAAATTTTTTGCATCAGACCACCGTGGTCTGTACCGCCTCCATCACAAATGAGTCTTTCTTCTTTTTTGGAAAATTTAAGCTTTACAAATGCTAAGGTTAATGTTTTAATTGAATTGGTTCTCTGCCCTTTTTATTCACCAAAAATGATCATGACGTTTTGTGGGTCTCACCATGTTGAGCTAGACAAGTTGAGCCACCTTGAGGTGCCTAAAATGTGGCATTTTTAAGGGATGCCATGTGGAGCTCATGTGGACATATCCATGTTGGCATGTGTTTGAGTGGCCATGAGATGCATATGATGCCTGTTTTTGTAAGACCTAATCTAGTGTTTGTCTCTATTACCCCTTGGGAACCCAAAATTGGCATGAGAAACTAGATAATGCACCATGAATATCGTTGACACAGAATGAGGTAATTCCTTGAGGTGAGGTTTGTTGAGATTGATCTTTAAGAAATGCATTTCCCTTAAATAATTTTCTAGAAATTGGATACAATGCGAGGGTAAGTCAAAGTATCCATGTTTTCCAGGCTAAATGGTCGGTATCATGGGTGATTCCATGTTAATATACTAATGTTGCTATTGTGATTGGTGCTATTGAAATTGGTTATATTATGTATATGATGGTTATAAATGAAGCATTATTGTGTTGGATTAGTTGTTGTGATGGTTCATCAATTAATTATTACTAACACAATTGGATGTCACATACAAATTACAAATTGGATAATGGGGAATGGTGATGGTGAAGATAATTTAGGTTGAGCAAAGTATCAAATGTTGATAAGGGACATGGGACAATATTGTAAAATCATAATAAATTAAGTTATGGGCTAATTTGTTTCATTAATTTTGGGTGGCATATTATGCCTTGAGATACTTTGAGCTTGTGAAGCTATGTTGATCAATCCTTCCAGTTGTGGACAAGGGATGCTTTTGGATGTACTATTAATGGCCCTTTTTGCTTTTCAAGGAAATATTATAAATACTCTAGATGGAAGCAAAAGCCACCATCTAGAGGGGGCAGATTATACCCCATTGGCATATTAGACCTCATGTGGGGTCTCTCTCCTTAGATTCTCTTACTCATGACTTTTTATATTCACATCATCCATGAATTCACGGGCATGGTTTTGTTCTATATGTCTCTCTCAAGTTCAACTATTTTAGTCCTTCAATAAAAAAATTCTAAAATAAGAAAGTTATAAAGCAAAATCATCAAACTAGGGTGAACTATTTGTACTTTATCCTTAATTTAAAAATTTTATGTTTATCATCAGGTAGCAACCAACCGAATCACATCAAGCTCCTATCCAAAGAAAGATGGGTTCTCCGATCAAAAGCACTAGCATAGGGAAGATATGGTGAAAGTAAAACATTGCCAAGAGGAAATAAGCAACTTGACTGCGAAATCAACAAGAGCTATACTCCTTGCTCAGCACGATCAGGTCAAGAGGGTCCATCTAAATTCGATGCCATTGTACAAAGAGAGTGTGATTTTCAAATTCGAACCTTTGAGTCAATGCTATTCTTTCTTTTTTATTTTTATATCGAGCATGATGCTGTGTTTCCTTCTAAAAAGTTAAACTCTCTCTCTCTGCAGAATGTACAAAAACTTGGAGCTAGTAGTCTTTGGAGGTTTCATTATTAATAGGACAAAACACATTCATTGCTGCAGACATGCACCTCTATGAAATTGAGGTGAACTAATCGCTTTGAAGAGTCTCTTGAATTATTTTCCTTATGGATTGATAACACTAAGAGTGGCTAACAAACTGTAAGACAAACAAAAGTGATCGTGTCTGTGTGTGTGTGTGTGTGTGTGTGTGTGTGTGTGTGTGTTATTGGTATAAGAAATCAACATACAAGTCTATGTGTGTGTGTGTGTGTGTCTCTCTCTCTCTCTCTCTCTCTCTCTCTCTCTATATATATGATGCCAAGCGGGCTTGGACTCGACAACCTCGATCCACTAAAGCTAAAGATGATCTCTGCATTCATTCTTTCGAAGCCGACATCTCCAACTGAAGCTGCAAAAACGTGTCTCCAGATCTCGACCGTGCAAAGGAGTGAGGCGGTGTACTACATCGATTCGTGCCCACCAAACCTATTTCAAAGGTATATCTACCAACATGGGGTAGCACCATTGCACTCCCCCATCGATACATATTCCAAAAGGCCGTATGCACTCACGGGCTTGACATTCCATGAGTATTGGACATACAGAGAAACCCCATAAAAAACAAGCCCTCTGAGAGCTATGTCGATCTCGTTGGAAATTATGTATATTTGACATCATGACTCGTCCGCTTCACAAACTACCACCCCGCACATCAATTAGAGGCATTCTTTTACAACCTCATGCCAAGGAATTTTTCATTCAAGAACGAGACTTGGAAAACAAGATGAATTATAATTTCATGGAGTACCACATTCACAATATAATTCAAATTGAGGATGACTTAGAGCCGCTAACTACTACAAGTCCACATGCTAGTAAATGAGAACCGGTAACTGGTAACGTCCATGATAATACATAAGAACCCACTCCATGAAGACTCAACTTTACAAATATTCAACCTTTTTGCTTTGGGGAAAAATGCAAAAAAGTACGAAACCCTCTAAATTTTCTCAATGGACAGATCTTCTGACAGTTCAAACTCAAACTTAAACAAACTGAAGTACCACTGGATACACCATCTAAAAGACAAAAGAAGTGGAGGTGCTATCCTATGACACCACAAATTAAAAAAATCAACATGTGCAGAGGCATTCCAAACGAGTACATCTATGGATGGCCCTCGTATAAAGAAATAAATGTCTGCATTAAATGTCTGCATTAAATGTCTACATTAATAGCATGGAGAATGGCAAGAAACTGTCAATCCAAACAAACAGCTCATCAAACCCACTAGCCAAAAGTAGATCAAACAATCATTAAAAAATCCATTTGGTTTTATGCAATATAGACAATAAAAAACAAAAAAACTAATAGCAAATCATTTCTTCTCATGTAGCAGGACTCAGAAGCACATCTTGATGGAGCTAAGGACTAATCAAGCACAAAATGACAAACACATAGATGTCTAAACGAGACACGTAGGCATTACTCTATACAATATAAGATGGAATATCTACATACTGCATCCAACTACTACACTTCGATTACAATATGAGCATCAATACATTGTTGTGAACAGACAAAAAAACAGCAATGCATACGGCCACAGCTTCATCGACCAGCTGATTATAATAGAAAAAATAAAAGCAATAGTCAACCCAAAACTGAGAGATGAGATCTACGAAACCGATACAGAAGTCTTCAGCAAGACAAAGGACATTCCACATACCAACAATGATAGCAACAATGACGATAATAACAAATGTAACACCTCATGCCTTTTTCTATCTCAACCGGTCAATACATCTAACATTGAACTAAATGCTTTGTAGTTCCATGCACATGTAGAGACAATCAAAATGGAAGTTGAACAAAAAGAAATCTGAAAAAAGATGAGGCAAATCAAATACTACATTTACTGCATCCATTGCATAGATACGAACAAAATGTACATTAGGCGAACAACCAATCAGCTGTGCTGACAAGGATCGTATGTCACAAGACTAACCTGCCAAACAAAATGGCCACTGATGTATATAGGCACAAGCCTTTTGATCAACACTTCATCATCGAAACCCTAACAACAATAGAGTCTAGAAGCAAGGCAATGAAGCATGGGAGTGGCCTATAATAAAAAAGTGTTTGAAACACAAATAAATAACAACTTAGAAACCTAGGTATTGATAAATGTATATGAATTTATGAATGTAAAATTATATATACATATATATAATACACCCTCCCACCCACCCACCCACCCACACACACACACACACATACACACACGCACATGCACGTGCGCACACACACATATATAATCCTAGGCCATTCTATTGCTAGAAGGTGGAATGTGGTGCTAATAAAAGATTAATAAGCCCATTACAACAACCCATGGGCATAGCCATCTTACTATATATATATTAAGGACAATGGGAGGCACAAGAGGCTGGCAGCAGTCGATAGAGAACTCTAAGCACCACATGTTGCACTGAGGAGAGTGATGAGGGTGAAAAGGTGGGGAAGCTCTGAGTGCATGGGTGACAGACACTCATGAATGTGCCATATGGCATAGCACTAGAGACTCAAGTGGGCACAACTTGGAAGGGAAACTAGAGGGGAGTGGACCATTCAATGCTCTGGATGCATTTGAATTCTCTACTCCACGTGTCGCATTCCATGCACTTAGAGTGGAGAGTCTGAGGAGGTTGAGCACAAAGAACGTATAAAATTAATGACGGGGAGTTCTCGCTATCCCCACCATCGCACCATGTGTCCAGCCACATCAATGAGGAGGGGAGAGGAGGTTGCCAACACCATCTCACCATGTACTACCACAACACAGTTTGCCATCCTGGAGACTAGCTCACAATCACGCATCGTCATGCCATTTGTCGCGTGACATGCACCAAACTTTCGGTGGGAATTTTAAAAGTGTTTTTGGGGGGTGCTAAATTAATTAAGCGAAACTCAAACAAGACGATAGTAATAGAAGAGTAGGTGTAAATGCATGACAGTCAGCCGCACTATGTTGAGTGAATCCAAGACCCACCATGTGTCCCACGAGATAGCCCACTCCATTACTGACACAAGGTCAAAGGGGGAACTTTCAACTGATGTCGATCAGAATGTGTGAGGGCAGATTTGACACACTGGTGTAGATTTGCATGAGCAATGAGCACCGCCTCCTTCAACATGAGCAGCAACAGGTGCTCCAACAAAATGAAGGCTCCAATAAACGAGGCATCGCTTTGCCCACGATGATGAATGGAGATGAGGGGAGGAGTCGTCATTGATCATGATGAGGGGGGGTTGTTGTCATGGGAGGTGGTAGAGGCAAAGGGCAGAGTATGCATTGGTGGGCAGAGGCATGTGGTAGCGTGATACAAGGTGGCAGACATCACATGTGACAACAGATAGCACATGAGAAATCACACATCGTCACACGTGGTTGAGATGATAGTGTCACCGTGGTATAGAGCGGCGCCACAACAAATCAACGAGGGTGGCAACCGGTGTGCAAGGCAAAAGTCAAGACACAAGGCTTAGTAGAGAGAGAGAGAGAAATAGAGAAGTAGAGAGAGAAAGAGGGGGGGGGAGAGAGAGAGAGAGAGAGAGAGAGAGAGAGAGAGAGAGAGAGACAAAGAGAGAGAGAGAGAGAGAGAGAGAGAGAGATGTTAGATCATAACGAAACCAGAGAGGCGAGATACACTCTTCACAAATGATTGAATAAGAACATTATGACACTCAAATGGAACTATTATATTTCTTCATCAAGACACACACGACTAAGCTAGCTATCAACAGCTCATCCCTATGGGGCTTGCAACTGTGTTACAACCAGAATAGATGACTATGGACCTTACGACCTAGAGCAGCTACTCTATGACTCAGTTACATGCTATATGCCAGCCTTGGAGGACCAACGACTCAAGCCTAGATCTGCATAACTGACTCTCAAGAGTTTGGACAAGAAGATTGATCTCGTAACTCTGCTGTTTTGTAGAAGCCACTATTTCACCCTTGTGCTTTATACACTAGATCATCCAATCACGTTTGCCATGCAATGTAACACGAGCTTGCATCTCAAACCTTTGATCAACACAGCATCCCATGAGGGCATAGATCACATGCAAATCTCAACATACCCTTGCATGACCAAAATGGGAGACAAACAATAAACTATTGACAACGTAGTCCTAAAAGAGATATAGGCATCATGGCCTAATAAAAAACTATGTCTAACATCGTAGCTAGACACTGGCATTGAAGCCAAAACACAGCAACCATCACCACAAGAAGATAGCATGGCTTAGAAAGCCTAATCCTGATCAGGGAGGTTGTTTGAAATGAAACCCGCTATCTCATTCTTTTGTGTAGGTTATTCAATAGCCCAAGCACTCACTTTTCCTCGTTTTGCCTCCTCATCCTTTCATTTTTTGTTGCAAAATCTCTTTATAAGACGACTAGGCTTTCCACAATAATGGCAATCTCGCTTATCTTTGATCGCAATTCGCTTATCCTTCATATGTTGTATCACGATTCACCAGTGAATGTATTCTCCTCGCACTTTTCCTCTGCCATAAGCAAATCCACACAATCAATGAAATCAGCCTCATCATCTAACCGAAGAATGCGAGCTCTCTCAAAGTATCTAGAGGGTAAACTCTTAAGCAAAATAGGTTTTTGGTCTTCATCCTCAATCTTTGAACCAAGCTCTGAAAGTTGCTTTATTAATGATTGCATGCGGTTTAGGAAGGTGGTGAGTTCTTCATTGTCATCCATGTGTAAATCATACAACTGTTGCTTTAGTTTTTCCTTCGAATGGCACATCTTAACCCCAAACAATGCTTCAAGAATCGTCCAGTTTGCTGCAGTAGACTTTGTCATTTCAAGATGATGAAAATAATCCTCCCCCAGAGCTTGACCCATCATGCCAATAGCTTTGTCTCTTTGCTTCCTCCAAGCCCGTTTCTCAACTTCTCCAAAATTCGGCTCCTTCTCCGTGCCAAACACAATATCCCACAAACCCTTCTACATAAACCATAGCTCGGTGGAGAGTTGCCAGCTTGCAAAGTTTCACCCATTGAACTTGATGATTGAAGGCTCAAATTTCATCTTCTTCACTGACTCCATAGACTTGTGAGACTATACCCAAATGATCTCGAAAACACACCTCAACCAATATGTCTAGGGCAGATCTTCTTCTTTGATTGCACTTACTTCTCGGTCTTCTTACTCTTTATGGAAAAACAAGTATTTCAGTGACAACTCTTCTAATAGATCATTTTGACATGCATGAAAGGCTCTAGCCCTTAGACTAACTCATGATAGAGTCTGCAACCCTTACCAATCTCAATGCTCTGATACCAAATGTTAGATCATAATGAACCACAGAGGTGAGTTACACTCTTCACAAATGATTGAACAAGAAACTTATGACACTCAAATGGAACTATTGTATTTCTTCAAGACACACACGAATCAAGCTAGCTTTCAACAGCTCATCCCTATGGGGCTTGTCACTTTGTTACAATTAGAATAGACGACTATGGACCCTATGACCTAGAGCAGCTACTCTATGACTCGGTTACATGCTATATGCCAGTCTCGGAGGACAAGTGACTCAAGCCTAGATCTACATAACTGCCTCCATCGTGAGAGCTTGGACAAGATGATCGATCTCCTCGTAACTCTACTGTTTTATAGAAGCCATGCACATGATTGAAGCAGCTTCATGTCGTTGCCACCTCACGTTACTATGCGAGGTGTAATCCATGCAAGCTAAGTCTCAATTGGACCAATAATAATCACCCATGTGCTTTATACACTGGATCATCCAATCACTTTTGCCATGCAGCATAACACAAGCCTACATCTCAAACGTTTGATCAACACACCATCCCATGAGGGCGTAGATCACGTGCAAAACCCAACGAGAGAGAGAGAGAGAGAGAATCACACATAAGTAAATAGATTTTGATTCCGTAGTTAAAACACTTCCATGTGTAAGTCTTGGCAATGCTCTATCAATCTTTTGCCTATGGGATACCCTCTGTTGGGATTTCATTTCTAACATTCAATACTGGGGAGGATTGTGTGTTGTGTGTGAGAGAGAGAGAGGCATAACTTAGTTGAGAGTGGTTGAACAAAGAGAGACTTCTATTTGCCATGGCCTCTCAATCCGCTACTTTGTCCAAAACTATGGCTTGCATGCCAGTGATAATGATATTGGTTCAATTGCAAGGCTTGAGACGGCATCCATTCATGATGATGGTGATAATGGTGCTGGTGTAGTTGCATAGATGCATTCATGAAGCTTTACAAATACAATTTTCGTATAAGTCTTCCAAGATTCATAATCAGTTGATCACCTTTGTCCAAATTTCCTTCTCTTTTTCGTGTAGTGCATTGAAAATGCTTATGCGCTAATCTCCACAAGGATTAGTGTGACCACACTGAATTTCTTTGTACATAAAGCTCAAAACCTATCTGCGAGAGTATTAATGTGATCATGAGCATTAGGATTTCTTCTACGATGATGGTGGACGTTTGATCTACTCTGTGAAGGCTTATATGGTGGTCCCTTCTTACTCCAGAGAGAGATGTACACACTTAAACATGCCCAGAGAATCAACACACATGTACATGTGTGTAGACACACTATGACCTATGTGCACACATATGCATGTGTAGGCATATAAGCATACACATGTACATGAGCATACATACATTGCGCAACATGTGTGATATGCAAATGTATGTGTGTGTATACACATATATACATATGCATATACACGGCGGTTTCCACACACACACACACACACACACACACACACATATACAGATATATCTGTATATATATATATATATATATATATATATATATATGCAGATATATTCGTATATATATCTATATATCTATATATACAGAGAGAGAGAGAGAGTTTATTGGTATAAAATATATTTTTTCCAAATAAAGGCACTGTTAGGGCTACATTGGGATGTGATTTGAAAATTTGCAAGTATACAAATGTTGAAATTTGTAAACTTTCAGATTGTGTGTGTGTGTGTGTGTGTGTGTGAGAGAGAGAGAGAGAGAGAGGCAATGTTACTGTAAACATTTTTTCCAACTAAAAGCAATGCTAAAGATCCAATTTGAAAATTTTGTAAAAAGCATTCAAACACTAAGATTTGTAAATTAAACCTGAAATTAGCATGGTTGCACACTTTCCATCAAAACTCTTTGGCTAGTTTTATGGCTATGAAGGTTTGACAACACCTAAAGGTTGCTAAGGGGAGAGCTCTCATTTGTGGAAAACTTTGACTTAAGCGTTACACGTTTTTTGAGTAAAACCATATCATGCAAGGCAAAGCCTTGTGCTCATGTGGAAGGTCGTTAAAAGTCAAGTTATGACATCTCCACTCTTAGCCAAGGGGTAAAAATGATAAGCCAAGTTATGACATCTCCACTCTTAGCCAAGGGGTAAAAATAGTTGGATAATTTTACATGTGGATTAAGACACGCGTGGCAAAATGGACATCGAGGATATATGCAAGACCTGCAACACCGTTAGCTGTGAGAATTGAAGCCAAGGTTCAAGGGCAGGCGCTCATTTTCAGTTTGTAATCTTGGAACTTGGCTCTTTTTCTTCTTCTTACCTCCCCTTCGCTCCCCTCCCTTGCATTTCAGTGCCTACTTTGGTTTACAAGCTTCACCTCGGTCCTCCTTCCCTCTTCTTATTTGGGTCGCTGTCCTAACTGCCCTAGCTTGTATTTGGACCTCTGCACGAATCTCCGGCTTGGCTCTGTTCTGTTCTGAGCTGCTAAGAACCTCCTCTTCTCTACCCCTTCTCGTCCAAAGGCCCTTCCTTTGGTGATCTCTCTCTGTTCCAGACATGGGTCTGCCCCCTTGTTGTAGTTGAACCTATCCTTCCTCCTCCAACTAGTCTCTGCTCCATTGTTCTGGGATTGGGCTTTGACATCCAGTTGATTGGGATCCCGTTTGGCTTCTACCCATTCCTTTCCGATCCTTTGGGTCGCTATTGGATTCTTCCCTCGCAAGTCAAGTTATCAGAGGTCGCATCTCTATTTCTAGGTTCTCTCCATCAAGATCCCATGGAGCTCCTATGTCTGAAAGCTACGCCATGTGCTTACTTCTGACGCAGGTCTGAAGACAGTAACTGTGGCTGCTTTCATCGAGACACCAAGAATTTCGTCGTATTAGCTTCGACTCTTCCAAGCCATGTATTTGGAGGTCAAATTTGCTCTCGATCATCCGAAATCCTTGCCCGAGGTCGCAATTTCTCAACCTTTTGGCTCGCCTAATGGACGAGACCCTTTCGAAAGGCTGGATGACTCTGTTATCTTGCAGATACTGAATCGGGTTGGAGACATAAAGGCTCTCGGAAGATGCACGGTTGTTTCCAAACGGTTCTGTACACTTGTTTCTACGGTGGAAAATGTCACAGTAAAGGTTGACTGTGTCATTTCAGGTGAAGATAATGGCCTTAATGCCCGAGGAAGAGGCATTTTTGGCCATCTAGTGCGATTTGTGGTTGGAAGCATAGTAAAGCCCTGGCAAGTGCTGCAGCATATGTTAAGCCCCAAGAAGTCTGTGCTCACGGGGGTGTCGCATCATTCCCCCGGAGAAGTTCTTAAAAATTTCAAGGCAGTTCGTAATCTCAGAATAGAATTACCGGGAGGAGAGTTGGGTGTCGAAGATGGAGTATTACTGAAATGGAAAGCAGAGTTTGGCAGCACATTGGAAAGCTGTGTAATTTTAGGAGCATCGGGCCTAGTTAAGCCTGAAAAGGAGAAAGTAAAGAAACCTGGGAAGTTTGAGTTTGGCAAGCCCTGGTTCTTACGGGGAAGGTACGACGAAAGGCAGCCCCTAGCAGGCGAAAATCTGGGATTACCAAGTCAAGATGACGGTGGTAGCCTTCCAGAATCCTTTTATACCAACGGTGGCTTGAAGCTCAGAGTTGTATGGACAATAAGCTCTTTGATTGCGGCGTCAGCTAGACATTATCTATTACAGCAAATTATATGTGAACATCCTACGTTGGTTAGTCTGGTTCTTACTGATGCGGATCGGCAAGGCATGCTCTGTATGGGTAAGGAGCAGTTGAAAGAATTCAGACACAAACCGTTGGCAGCTTCAGCGTCCGCAAATAGAACTCAAGTTCCAGCGCTTAACATGAAGCTTTGGTATGCTTCATACCTTGAACTTCCCGGGGGGGCTGGGTTGAAAGGAGCCACATTGGTTGCCATCAAGCCAAGTGACCAACCTGTGCGGAAAGAGCTGGATGGCTTTGTATCTGGCGCATTTGAAGAACCATTTAGAAGCGCTGTTAGTCTGCTAGCGAAGAGGCGCACGTATCTTTTGGAGATGAATTCTTTCTAGCCCCTGAGACAAGATTTTTGGTTGCCCTCCTAATGTGTAGCCTGACCATTTCTGGCTTCTCTTTTAAGCCAGCTGCAGCCAACATTGCCTTGTTTGCTTCAAGTTGCTTTTTTCAGATTTTTCAACTCCAGACGTTTGTTCTCAAGGGCAACGGATGTATGCTTGCTCTACTGGTAAATGCAAAGGTTCTGCATTGTGCCTGTGTTCAACCTAGGGCAAATATTGGAAAGGTATTTCGGAGGTTACTCTTTCAGCAGCCATGTCTATCGTGGCTTAGCAGCTTCTTGACTTGCCAACCGGACCTTGCTGGACCTGGTATTGAAAGCTGAAACAACTTTTATGAATTGTGCTTATGTACTTTAGCAGTGCTTCAGAGACTCTGTCTGAGCATGCCTGTTTCAAGTGCTTTTGCATGGCCTTTGCAAAGCAATATTTTGAAATGTAAGGCATGAAATGTACGGGATTAGATGCATAAAATAATGTTGCAAATAAAGTTGTATCCTAAAAGCAATTTGGCTGAAGTATATCCTGCAAGCTATCCCATGTGGCTATCTTGTCTCTTCCTCAGTATGCATTCGGCTTTTTAAGGTTGGATTTTGTCATGATTCGTAGGAGTGACGTTATATAGGGGATAGTTCATTGCAAAAGAGCAGGTATTTAATCATCTCTCTCTCTAAAGGTTGCTTAGGAATTCTTGAAACCCCAGCCATGACATTTCGGAGCTGGTACAGACATTGGAGCATCGTTTTGGGAATTGTGTCCAAGGCGGTCTCAGCATGCCCTCTATAGAAATAAAGGGTGTGATAGACTTTATTTGTTGTTATCTAGACAACAATTTGGGGACTCTTGAGCTTGTGGTGGTCTGGAATTAAGACAGTGTTAAAAGCAGTTTGGCTGATCTATCTCATGCAAGGCTTGATCCATTGGCTAGCTTGGCTTGTCCTTACAGTATGCATGCTTCTCCTTAAGTTTGGCCTTTGTGCTTAATCGTAAGTTATATTTAGAGAATATTTGTTTTCTAGATAAACTTCAAGGTTTGCCTGCGTGATAAACGTCAAGGTTTTGCCTGTGTGAAACTTTATTAGTTATTATCTAGATAACTGTTTTTGTGATAGGCATGGGCCGTGACCTTATTCTCTCTACCACTGAAAAAACAATGTGACCATGAAATGGAAAGAGAAATGCATGATGGAGAAATGCATCATCATGCATTTATGCCCCCATCCACTTACAAACATGTGCAGCATAAGTTTAAATAAATGTAATGAAATGAAGTGAAGTATTATATCCACAAGCTTTCATTCTATTAGCATCTATCTATAATCTTTGTGTACAAACAATTGTAACTACTACCATTGGTATGGCATGGAGGAACATCCGAAAGTAGCATTGCCCGCCAAAGAAATGGCACATAAAGTACATGTGACCCATGGGATTACCAACTTGGCATGGCTTTCACTTTCTCTATGCAAGAAGCTAAACCCATTGGTCTAGGGTTGGGATATTTATACGCATTGTAGACCGTGTTGATTCTTGTGTTCCATTGCACTAAAAGCAATCACTTAATGTGATGTGGCTATTGTAATTGCTTGCACCTACCAACAAATGCCATCTTCAACTTAAAAAAGGAGTCTTTGTTGACTTGGCAAACGTACTTGCAACCTTAGGATGTCTAGCTTCTCATTGTGCACTTGAAAGGCAAACGCATGTTAGCTTGTGCCTTGTGCATATGTATCTCAAGTGTGAAGATATTGTTGCACCTCGTTATTGGGTTTTTGTGTGGCATCAACACTATTGATGTGTTGCACCTGTGCTCATGATTTTGTATATGTACTTGTGATTTTGATTGTGCTTTCAATTGACCATGCCTCCACATTAATGTGAACATTGTATGTTTGAGATGGCATTATATTTGTATGCCATAACTCATCAGCTATATTGCTGAATTAAGAGCACTTGCAGTACTCGCAAGCTTTTTAAATGCAAAAAATGGGTAGGAGAGCCAATCAAAACTACCGCTAGCAGAATTTCTAATACCATCAATATAATTACAAATATAATCATACCATCAATATAATTACAAATACCAATGGTATTTGTAACATTTAGCGTTGGTTATAAAAACAATCCCATCGGTATATGGACTTGTATTGCCGGTTTCATTATAATTATCACCTGTATAATGCCTATTACTGTCAGTTTAGTTATCCAGTTTACCGGTGAAATTTTTAGGTTACCAACATGACCACATTATTTTCATGCATTTTTTGAACAAAAGTGATGTTCGTGAATAATAGTAACGTTAACACGACCCTAAAAATGTTAACAAAAGATTTGGTGGTAGAGATCTAGAGGAGGGGATGGGGCATATGGGAGACATTCAAAAAGGAAGGGTGCTATGCAAGAAAGGAATGGGAAAGGTGTTAGTAGTGGGGGTAAGGTTTTGTTTCCTGTAAAAAATCAATAAGGATTGAAGGATTTGTGGCTTATAATCAGCGTGCTATTTGATGGGTCAATCAAAATGTTGAGCAATAAAGGAGAAGTGCCTAGAATTTTGATCTCTTTGACATTATTTTGCCTATATTTGGAGAAAGATTATGTTTAAGATGAAATCGAGAATAATCTTGATGTTGAGACCATAAAATGTATTTTCATAGGTGTTGGATTCATTCTCAACCAATGCCCTTTCTAAAAATTCAGGTTGACTTTACAAACGAGGCTTTTTTATGACAAGTCAGTTGGTGCCATGGAACTCTTCAAGGACCTAGACTTTTGAAACAAATTCAAAGACTTTATTTGACACATTTTCAGAGGGAAGGAGCTACAAGTTATTGTGTCAAGGTAGCCCATGCAATCATGATGGCATCGGTTGAGCATAAATGGGTGAGTTTCTATTTCTATATTTGAGTACTTTGAGTTCCTAATAAAGTAATATAGTATAAGCATGGTTGAAGTGTCAACAACAAGGAATATGAAAAATCAATATATTGAAACTCCTTCAATCAAAGGTGATAATACAAAGAGCAAGCAAATGTAGGTTGATAGATGGCTAGTCAAGACACCTTCAATTAGATCTAATGGTACAAGAGAAGACAAACAACAGATTGATAGAGAACTAATCAAGTCAATCAAATGGGGAACTAGAATTGAACTATGGATCACATATGTTTAAAAATATTGTGGATCAAATTGAACAATAATGACTTGTGGCCAAAACATAGACACATTACAAGCAAGTGAATCATAGCACAAGAAACATACGCATGTCTAGTAAAACTCAAATGAAACAAAAGTTGATGTAATCAAGTACAATACGACTTTTTTAAATGCTTATACAAGAATAACTTTAATCCCAATCAATGAAAGAAAATATAGAAGAGGTAGACAAATGTCATGGAATGGATTTAGATATTGCAAATTTTCCCTTCCATGACATGGAATGGAAAGGGGCTTAGCATTTTGCGAGTAAGTTTTTGCAAGTTTTGCGAGTTTTTATTGAATTTTTTCTATAGCTCATGGCATGCCATTAAAGATCATATGGTGTAGAACTCTTCCAACCACCTTGATCTCTAGCTACAAGGATTGATTTGACTCAACCATAATGTTTTTTTTAAATGGGAAAATTTAAGCAAAACTATGCATTTAGCATTGGGAGAAATTTAAAATACTGTTATATGCACAACTTGTATTCTTACATGCAGAGGACCCAAGAAAAACAAACACATCTCCCACAAAACTAGAAATTATAGATGTTCGAATACTTGACCTATGGATGACCACGTTACTTTGCTCCATTGGTACAAATTCCTTGGAACAAAACAAAACTTGAACTATGTTGCCAGAGGGGTATAAATTCCTTGGGAAAAAAAACAAAACTTTTGATACATGCACAATTTGACCTCTTTGACACTAGAAATGAGTTCAGAAGGCCCAAAAACCTTGAAAACGGCTACAAACATGGGTACCTTAAGATAAAATCCCAAAATGCCATCTGGGAAAAAAGTTTTTGGAACCCTGTCTTTATAGCTCGTTGGCAAGCGATTGTTTCAAGCTATTTTCGATTGGCTCAACCACAAATGCAATGATGCTTAGCTACTGCTTGCTTGCCTTTATAGCTGAACAGGGTGAGCTATTGATCCAAGGTATTTATGATGAGATATTGTCCTCTAATAGAACTAGCTCCATGGTTTCCATCGAGTGTTTCTTATGTTTATGAAATATATTTCCTGGCTTTATTATTATTTATACTTGCATGGTGATACACAAGAATTAAATTAACACATAAAAATACTTGAAAAACCTGCAAACTCGCAAAAAAATTTACTCGCAAAATGTCAAAACCCGAATGGAAACTTGACATGGAATAGATTTAGATATTGCACATGACATGGACTGTATTCAAATATTGCAAAGTTTCCCTTCCATTTTGAGATGACGTATCATGCATATAAAAGTCATGAACCCTACCATTCATTTGGTGTTTGGTTCTCTCCTCTCTCTCTCTCTCTCTTTTTCTTTCTCTATCATGCAGTGTTTCATGGCAAAACTTCCCTTGACCACTTCCTTATACTTTTGTCTTAGGATAGCTTTTGATGCGGAATCTCTAACTTGATTGTTCCAAGGACTAAGTGCCAAGAGTATGAGTCACAAATCCTTATAGAAAAGCATCAAATTTGTTGAGGGTCTAATCAAGAGACACAAGGCTCTTGAAGTGAGGGGGTTTTGGTTGAGAGGTTATGAAGATCAGTGGTGAACTTGTGCTAAGGTAGAAGACGTGTTGGCAAGTCAATGACAAATTGTCAATTGATCTAAAGCAAACAAATTATTAAGTGTATAAAATTGAAGGGTAAATTGAGATTTTAGTAGATGCAAGGTGGAACTAGAATCCCTTGGTATCATTACCCCTTCTTGGATGCTCAATCCACCACATCAAATGGATGTTGAGCCCTGTTGGATTTGGGTTGATCTATGCTACACATGGTATAGATTCAAAATGCCAATAATATCTCAATGGATTCTCATATAATCACAATTCCTCAATATCTACTTACTATTGATCCTCTAGTGTACCACAAGGTTGATTTAAAGAGGTCAAGGAGTGTTTGGAAGAGACTAAGATTATCCTTGAGAATGGTTGGTGGTTCAAAGAGGAGGACGATGGAATCAAGGAATAGAGGCCACTAATGAGTGGAGGGGGGAAATGAAGAGAGTCAAAATTTGCTTACATCTAGGACAAGGACCGAAATCGTCCTTCCTCAAACTGTTGCTAATAGAACATGAGATTGAGGGGACTTAGATCTACAGCACGGAGATCAAGTACGGCAAATCAACATCTTTCATAGCCTCTTCGTGATGCTCCCCTTCCTCCTTCACCCCCCTCATTTTAGTCCTCTCTTTCCTTCACCCCCTCATATCACTCCTCCCTCTCCTCCGCCTCACATCATTCCTCTCCCTCACATCACTTTTCCCCCTCAAGTCACTCCTCTCCCTAAGCCTTCTCATCACAATCTTGACACCACCCTCTAATGAGGGCACTCCTTTTTTTAAATCAATGCATGCTTGATGCTTTTTGCTGCTACCTCAAGTTTCTCTCCATAGCCAAAGCCACAATACCAAGCTTAGAACCTAGAGGATCATCCTCCAACCTTATAATGAAGGAAAGGGTGAGCCCAAATTGATATCTAAGAATGCTAAGGAGGCTACAATTGACTAAACAAAGGCAATAACCTCAGTTGACACTTTGGAGCATCAATTGCCCAAGGATGTAGGTTTATGGGCTTTTAAGTTTAAGCTTTTTTTCCCATGGCAAGAAGTTTAGAGAAAGGATAGATTGGGCTCATTTATTGGAAGAGGATTTACAATACATGGATGAGCAGCTCAATTCTGTATTACATGATCTCAAGGATGAGCATTGATACTACCAATAAGAATTTATCAACCTATTTAGGGATCTCACTCAAGTAAGAAGTTATTTCCAAGAATCAAAGAATTGAACAAGTCTACATAGGAATCAAATGCTCAATCGCATAAACTTCAAAGTGGGAAAAACTTCAATGGGTCATGCCTAAAATTGAGAGGCCACCCAACAATTGACTTTGAAGGATTCAATGGAAGCACCTTTAAGGGGTAGGCTTGCATCTACCATACAAGATAGAGGATCTTGGAAGGAAAGATTAGCACAAGATGACAGAGGCAAAGAGTTGATGGAATCATCTAGTTCTAATAAGAAAATGCAAAGCAATCTAGATGGAAGAGGCCATTGCAAAACAATTGTTGCTCTCTTAGGTGATCCAATGTGACATGAACACCTTTGTATATATGTCCATTTATAGAAATGATTTTTTTCCAAACTAGTCTCACTATACTCCTTTCTTCTTGTAGCATTGTTTTGTTAGATTTTCCATCGTGGGAAAAAAAGCTTGATTATGCCTTTATTAAGATAGGCATTCCTCCCCCCCCCCCCTTGTCTAGGATTTGGCTCCTTGAGATGCTTATACAATAGAGGGGGTAATTGATTTTGCTAGGCTTATGCCTTTCGGGCTAGCCAATCCCAAGTCTATTAATATAGTTTGACTTTATCTTGATTTAATCCTTGTGGGGAAGAGCTCTCCATTGATTTGCCTCAATCGTATCATGTTGTCTTAGCCCACATTAACCACCTTTATTTTTGCGTGCTAGAGGTATTGAAATTCCATAAAAAATAGCTCATTTCAAGAATCAAAGAATAGGACTAGGTCCCCATTTTAATTTCTTGTTGTGATATCTACATTACTAGTTTTTTTAATATGGGAGATGTGATATAGTCTTTGCTCTATCTCCTTTGGCTTTGGCTCTCCCAATTCGTGTTCTAAGTCCATTCTAAGGGCTACAATTTGTCTTGGAAGACAGAGGGATTTGCAAGATAAAATTATTGACTCATTAAACTTGGTTATCGGAATGCATCACTACATTTGTCCATCGACCACCTATTATTACTCCATCTATGATCCCTTCTAAATAAATTCTCCTTCTTTGATCCCTTCTGAATTAATTCTTGAGCTCACCTCTACTTGTATTTGAGGTTGTGTCCTTAATTTGCACTAGTTTGTTCACAAGTTGGTTACATGTGGGTGGAACTTTTATGCCAATAACATGATATTCAAAAGAATCCAAGTCATACAATTGTATGATCTAGTCATAAAAAGGTAGTCATCTCAAGATATCTCATATTTGATGAAATTTCATGATACTTTGATCAGCCTCCAATCGTCTCTATATCCATGATCAAATTTAGTAATTTAATTACCTTGCCAGCACCATCTGATAGTGCTCAATCCAAAGTGAACACAAAGAAAAGGCAAGCTAAAAATGCAAGAATTGTTGGCACTACAACTAATATAGTCATTAATAATAAACAAAAAGTTCCATGACAATTATAAGTAAGACCTCATTATAAGAAAGAACTAAAAAAGCTAGATTTATAGAATAATGTTTGCATTAATGGAATTGGGTTTATAGAGTCAAATTGAGTCAAGTTGGTATAGTTGAAAAGTACAAAGATAGACTTACCGATGTCAAAAATGATGCACAAGAATATGGTAGAGATTATGAGGAAAATTTTGCAATAATCACAAATATGACAGCCTATCAAGTCTTTAGCTTCACACATGATTGGCTCATACATTTGATAGATGTGAAAAATGCTTTCTTAAATGGTTTTCTAGATGAAAAAGTATACACAAAATAGCCAAAAGCTTATGTTATCAATGCCCAAGAGCAAAATTTTTGTAGATTGCTCAAATCCTTCTATGGATTGAAGAAAAGTATGGAATTTTTGGATCCATAATCACTTTTTAAGTATGGTTTTCTCACCATCATACTCAAATCCTTCCTTGGATAGCCTAAATACAAAAGAATACATTATTCTTATTATTCTTTATGTAGATAATTTGACTGGTTGTGTGATAGGCTATCTTTCGAAAGTAAAAAATGATCTCACATGGAATTTGACATGAAATACATAGGGGGCCTCCATCATCTGCTCGATACAAAAATCTAGAGGGATACACATGGTACTATATTAACTCAAGGCAAGTATACTTATAAATTTTGAAGTAGTTCCACATGCAAGATTTTAAACCCTTGCCTAGTCTCATGATTGTAAACCCTTGCCTACTCCCATGGAATAAAGCATAAAGCTTTCATCTTATGATATGTTGCCAAATACATATCCTCAATAGTACATATGACTTATTGGAAGTTAGATTTATTTGACCATTACCATACCATACATTTCATGCTTACTTGGTGTTCTATATGCAAAATACCACAAAGAGGTTCATCAAGTTGTAGCTAGTAGAGTTCTCATGTTTTTTTCTAGTACATGGGATTATTGGATCAAATATAATAGATGCATATACCTAGACCTTTATGGTTTTACTAATGTATACTGAGATTGTAGTGTGGATGATTAAAGTGTTGCTATATGTGCAATACCCACCTCTCATATGTAACCACCAATGTTCCATATTGCCCTTTTGTAAGGTCCCCATTATGAGGAGAAGCCATGGTGTGAGCACTAGACATTGGTAGGATCCTAGTTTTGACATTAGATGAGGTCTCATGGTGACCGTTTGATGGTTAGGAGATGGTAGAAGGAACAACGTACTCCTCGGGGGTTCAAGGGTAGCACCCCCGATCCTAGGGGTGTGGGGGCAAGGCCCCCAATGGTGGGGTTTGGGTTTGCTGACAGAGGCCCCAGCCCGTGATGGTATGCCCTCTGTTGCATGCACGCGAACATTCATGAGTGAATTTGCTTACGCGTGTGTGGTCGGTGGTCAGTGGTCAATGGTTGTGGTGGATTCTCCTTCTTGAGATGATTTATTCCCTAGCTTGACCAAGTCCCACAAATTCTCTTTCTTAAGGACAAATTTGATTTTTAGTTGCCGTGTGAAAACCTTGGCCATTGAACTTATCTATCTTATAGATGGCCATTGAGTGGGTCTTAACCTTTTTGAATCAGGCACTCTTACAAATGATCAATCTTTGTAAACAAAGAAGTCTCCCTCACCATACAAATGCAAGTTATTTGATATGTACTGAGAAAATCCTAAATTCTTGGCATAGAAATATCCAGTAGGCTTTTCCCAAAGTCTCTTGGAAGGAGTTTTCTTTACCTTGATCTTTTCCCTTCTTGCTGACTTGGACTTCTTCACATAGTTCTCATTAGAAGAACCACAAGAGTTAGTCATGGTTACAACTCAGATGCTCATCAACAATCATGGTGCATGTGTATTAGAAGATAGTCACAATGGAAAAAATACTAAAAGAGAGTATTTGAACCAAACTACCAGCATCAACTGAGAGAAGTGACTAACTTTGGAAGTGTATTGTCACTTTAGCATCTTCACCCATCAAACATCAAAAAAACTATCAAAATGCCTTGCAGAGTACTAGCTCAACTTGGAGGACTGAATTCACACAACTGGAGAAGAGCTTGAAAGGGCTTTCTATGCAAAAGTAAAGCTTGAATACCAAAGTGAATCCAACATAGAGCTTAGGCGAAATTATGCGCTATTCTATCTGGGAGAAGTGTGCCTTCCTCAACAACTCTTTATGTAAATTCTCCTTGCTCCCGCAAGCTTTGGTCTTCAAACTTGGACACAAGGTAGCTTATAGTGTCGCCCATTTGTGACTCATAGGAATTAGAGTATAGTTGAGGCTATGAACGGAATTACATGAAAGGTCAGCAAAAGCAGAGAAAGTGTTGGCACGAGCAACAGAAGAAAAATGTCGAGAAACGCTTTGAGCCAGAGGTGCACCCCAGGTGGAGGATAATTCAGCTAGAAGGCTCTGGACATCGTTGCGTGAGAGCTGAGAACAAAGCTAAGCTAATTCTGAGGAGAAAGAGGGTAGAAATAAAGAAGAAGATGGTGGAGAAGAAGATGATGAGGTGGCATATTGAAGCTAAAATGGGCTAGGGGCTCAAGGAGGCTCTGATACCACATGTTGGGAACTGGGAGAGAAGATGGACATTGTGGAGAAGAGTGTGGGAACCAAATGGCAAAATGTTCCATTGAGTTGAGAGGAAGTCCTCTCTTTTATAGAATGGGAGCGAGGGTGGCCTAGATCATAGGCACCTCTCCTATATCAAAGGAAATCATTCCCTACATCATAGGGACTCCTAAATCAAAGGCATCTCTCCATGTGGTGGCTTTCCATTACATCATCACTTATGTCATAGACCTTGACACATCATAGCACCTAGTGTGCTACACATACACACACACACACATACATGATCATAGGATGAGCCCTTGATCACACAATTCCCAACACTCACACTTAGTCATGCAATGTGCTAAGTCAATATGCATGTGCCACCACCAGCCCACCACTATAGTGGAATCAGTCTACTATGAAGGGCTATATAAGGAGGCCACTCAAGCCTCAACATCGAATGCCAATACCTACCTCAAGTCCTTCTCCATCCAGAGTCTCTGTCTAGATCGCCATCGAAGCTCTACTAGAGAGCGCTCGGGTGGACAACACCATCAGTTGTATCTTATTTGGTGATACAAAATTTTTATTTTGCTCTATGGTGTCTATTCTTTGGTTTTTGTACTATTATTGTTGTCAAATGATCTCTCTGCCTCCGTCGTCGATGCTTCATATTTTTATATAAAGGTGTACAAGTGGTTTCTCATTCAATCTTGTCTGAGCAACTTTGTCATGGTAAATCAAGAAGTAGCCAACAATAGCTTTCTCATCTAGTGAAATAGAATTCAAGGGATCTACCAATGCTTCTCGTGAGGAAATATTGTTTAAAAGGTTACTCTCAAAACTTGAGATCAGGTGATTCTGCTACACTCTATTCAAATAACATCAGTAGTATTCAGTTGGCAAAGAACCCGATGTTTCATGCTAGAACAAACCATATTGAAATGCATTACAACTTTGTTTGTGAGAAAATTCTTATTGGTGAGATTGATCTTCTTCATGTTCCAAAAAAGAACAAGTTGTAGATATCTTCACCAAACTACTCTCCTGTGAAAAATTATCTACTTTTGATAATAGGTTGATCTTCTTTACAACCAGCTACAACTTAAGAGGAGGACGTAATGGTTAAGTTGTAGAGAATTGTACATACTCTTTCTATTGCACTCTTTGAACTATAGAGATAGGGTTCATGGGGCAAACTCTAATCCTAACCCTAAGGGACAAACTCTAATCCTAACCTTAAGGGACAAACATGTATGCATTCTAGTTTTCTTTTTAATACATGTAGTATTTAGATAGTCACCTTGTACAATTGATGACCTTGTGGAGGGGTTATTCCATATGTTGAGAAAAGTCTTTTCATGATCATTGGAGACTTGTTCTTAAAATCCAATAGTTCTTGACTATCCTCCTCCAATGTAGTTCTAAAAAAAATCCACAATTATGGAAAGTTTCATAGTTGCTTGTTTCCTTTCCAAAAATAACCAATGAGCATCCTTTCACTTTAGGATGGACTCTTCACCATGAAGATGGGGCAAGGAGAGTGCAATTGATAAAGATGAAGGTGGTCAAATAGGTCAAAGGATGGACACAAGGCTCGATGCTTTATGTTTCCCAAGAGCTTTAGAAGGTTATGGTATTGGAGTGGTCAAAATTCATTATTATTGATGAGTCAAGATTGCCATTATTGCAAGGAAAGCACAACAGAAGAAGTACAAGGGAGCTCATGACAATAGACCTTGTACTAAGCTAGGGTGAGCCTACCAAGTACAAAAGGATTATTCTTCAAATTAGGCTCGCGACACTTTTTAAGTAGGAGAAATAAGAAGCATAGAAAAACTATTATATACAAACAAGACATTATGCTCAACATGATGAGAAACGCAATCATCAAGTTTTTCTTTCCATTGACGAAAAGTCATATTATTAGCCTTTTATTTCTATTGAGTCACAACATTGATAATATCCAAAATGCTTATTTGCCTCATGTGCATTTGGTCATATGACCAAAAAAGAGAAATGGATGTCCAATATACAATAGAACCTAATCCCAAGACACAAGTGTTTATTGCCAATGAGTAAGCTATAATGTCAAGGGTAAGGGCTCATCTCCCTTCAAAATTTATCAAGACAATAAAAGTTCATTAATGATATATCCATGTTTAGAATTCCACTCAAAATCTATTATTAATGGTCAAATGATTTGAGCAAATTTTAACGTGATCTTCAATAAAAGGGGAGTTTTTATTTTAAAATATACTATATACAAAAATCTAGTTGCTAAAGGGAGAAAGGATTGTATTCATTCTACCCACAAATCTATCCACACAATAGGCAGATATGGTATAACATAGCCCTCTTGATGCATAATTTTTCTATGACACAAGAGATTTGGTCAGTTTGAATTTTCAAAGTGTAATCTATATGAGGAGGAATAATTAATAATTCTATCCAAGGTCTACCGCACATCAAGATTCCGGATTAGGTATGTGAGTTATGCTACATGGGTAACCAACACTATAATTCTTTTCCTCATTCTCAATCTAAGACCATTGATATTTTAAAGTTGCTACACAATATGTGGGGTAAATATGAGACCAAATATCTTGGATGAAAAATATATTATATCATACTTATTGATGAACTATTCTCAAATATCTTGGATTTCTTTTTTGAGAGAAAAATCATAAGCATTTGAGATATTTCAAGCCTTCATGGCTAGACTTATGGAAATAGACTAGGAAGTATATCAAGATACTTTGATGTGACAATGGACATGAAAATAGATCCAAGCCCTTTTATACTTTTTGCTGATATCATGGTGTTCGGAAAGAGTTCACTAATAGAAAATTTGTTCAACAAAATGGAGTTGTTGAAAGGAAAACTATGTCATTATAGAGGTAGACAAATGTATGATGGATAAAAAATACATCATATCTCTACCACATACGTATTGGCAAAAGCTTACCATACAGTAGTCTGCTTGATAAAGAAATGTGCACTTGAAAAAATCCCTGGGTATCTCATCTCTACATTTTTATATCTCTGGCATATGCACATTTGGGTTTGGCTCAAAACTTCAAATTGGATTTGAAATCTCAAAAATGCATACTAACAGGTTATAGTGATGAATGCAAACCTATAGGCTTTGGGATATTGTCAAAATATATTTTACCTATAAGCTTTGGGATATTGTCAAAAAGATTATTTACCTTATCTTGAGATGTCTTCATTGATGAAAAAACAAGTTTTTATGATCAGCTAGCTAATATTCAATAGCTATCTCAAAATGATTGGTTTCCAAGGCAAGCTGATAGTAGCTAGGCATCTAGGCCACTTTATGACTCATGAGAATCAAGATTATTATTTTATTTGTTGTTTATGTAATAATTCAAATATAAATATATAAATCTAGTATAAAATAACAATAGGTAATAGTGAAACATCATGGGAACATTAGGCATATGATCACTAATTGGGCTTGTTATAGGCCAAAGGCACAACTAGTAATATGATAAAAGGGACAACATGTACATTTAGCTATGTTCAACCCTCTAGGACCTCATCTTCGATCCCCCAACCCTAATCCCATCCATCCTCACCACCATCTCCATCAATACTATTGTCGGCATACTCCTTCTATACCTCTTGCTATCTCTACTCAACTTTAGACTCCTTTGCCTCATATCCCTCTCCCTCCACCACTTTTAGTTTTGTTCTCCTTTGTAGTGGTTCCTAATTGTCTATAGACCTTCAAGTCTAAATCTTCTTGTCACTTTTGTCTTCACCCTAGAATTGGGAAACATGGATTAATTATCCTACCTTGTGTCATCAACACATGTCTCTTTTGTAAGTGGCTGACAACTTTTTATCTCTCTGCTCCGTAGTGCTTTGTGATGATGGTGCCATGAGTGTGGAAGGAAAATAGCTATGCTCAAAAATGTGTGAGCATTCTATGCATGATTAGTGAGGTGGGATTCCTCCTATATGCTTATTTGCTAAGAATTTTATAGAATAGCCATTACCGATACCTAGGTCCCTAAGTTAAAATACATATCACATGTGCGTACCCATATGTATGAAAGTGAGAGCTCGTGTGACAATTTAATACTAACTAGTGAAGATTGGAATATTCTCCAATGTTGTTAATTCTGCTTACACATTGTCATAGTATGCTTGAGCTTTGCTCCCATTGATCATTGAGGTGAGCTAGACTCAATCAAGGGTTTCTTTCCATACAATTAATTTTAAGTTTTTACTTTGTAAATCCCTTAACCTATATTTGAGCTTGCCTTTGGATCTTGGAATTCTAGAGTAAAAATATGTTTCCTTTATTTACTTCTTAGTGCTTGAGGTTTCTATCAAATCATGCTTTCATTCATTGTTTTCTATTTTCATGGCATGGTAGGCTATATTTGGCTCATCTTTGTGTGCTTATGTAGTTGCTACGGGGTTGCTACACCCTTTCTTGGAGGGATTATTGATCTCCTAGAGGCATTCTTATAGTGCGAGACATAGACTTGGTGTGATAAAATTTAGGGGGGCAACTACTTCAAGTCTACTCTAATTAAAAAGGTATAAGTTCTATACTGATCTTGACTATGGTCTGATATGCCCATAAGATTGCATTTAGTTTTTCTGGCTAGTTGAAATACCTTGGTTCCACTATCTTGGTGAGGACATTGCATAGTATTTTGTTGGTGTACTTTGCTTATCCATTGCCTTGGGGATAGTAGGAAGTGCTTCTTTCATGGATGACCCTAAAGCTAGCCAAAAGTTCCTTGATTACTTCATTGATGATATCATGTCGCATAACACACTTTAAGATTTGATCATTGCTATCTATTTTCTATAGCCAACTTGTAATGAGTTGGTATGTGGAATCTTTTAGGATCAATCTTCTTGTATATATTGATCTAAGATTAGGAGGTGGTCCCTAATGACATCTACACAAATATCAAGAATAACACTTATTTGGAACAATGTAACATCTAGCAAGTCATCTTCTACTCTAGTTGCTCCTTTCCTGTATGACATTTTGTTTGCTATATGAAGGCACTATTATATGGTGCCCACTGCTTCCACATAGCTTGAGCCATAGGGGAATGTTTATGAGCAAGGCACTGTCAAGCTCGTGCGATGAAGCGCCTTCCGAGTTGAATCAATCCAGCCTCATAGATCACTTGAAAATACTAGTGTACTACTAGTTGGCCATGAAGGCTTGAGCCTCACGAAAGTAGTATGCAAGAATGCGTGCTCTCTAAAAGACAAGTTAAAACGAGCTATAAGTTCTTCTAGAGTGAACCACTTGCAAGCACATCGATCCCACAAGGTGGATCACTGATTATTCAAGTTTTGGCAAAGTTGTGGGCTGATTTATATGGGAGCAACAAAATTGATAAATGGCCACTTATTAATCCATAATTCATCCCTAAGGAACCATCTCCCTCGAGTGTTGGGTGCCATGCCGAACACCCGGTAAAGAGCTTCTTTCGAATTGCAATTAATCTTGTGAGAATCTCAAAATGTGTGACCTTAATTGAGAAATCAGAGAGCAACAACTCTTGCCAGCTCGCACTACCATGTGAAATGCCCAACACACCCTACTGCTCATTCCAATACCATGAAACTATGGCCCACGGTTATTGTGCTGAAGCTTAAGCACCCAGTTAGTACAGATTTGTTCACACTTAGCTTTGAAAAGCTCTATTCGTAGTCCACCAACACATTTCGGTGTAGTACAAATCTCCCTTGCGATGGACAGTCAGACAAAGAACTGTGCATACATAAACCAACATAGGTGAAAGAATATGCTTCAGAACAATCAACTGACCAAGCAATGGAATTCAGCATGAGCTTTTGATAGTGCCTAATCTAGCCTTTGTGACAAGGATATACTAATGCCCATAGGGCATCCTAGATAACCAAAAACTGACCCAAATATGATTTGTGCGAACTGATATCGAGACAACCAACATAGAGTAGAATGCTAGCCTAGATACAACTTAGTGGCATATATAATTGAATTTGACACTTCAACAAAGACCGAATAAATTTTCATGAGCTTATCCAAAATCGTGTTGATCAGCTAGGAATTCATTAGTGTTATTATTAGCAAAGAATTGCAAGGAAAACACAAAGCCATTAGGTAAAGGTAGTCCATGCAAAGAACCACTAGCAGTGTGAAAATCAAGCTAACGTAAGAGACGATAGCAAATAAAAGCGGAGCAAGAGGACATCCCTGATGGAAAGACCGATGTAGTGGGAATTGATCGTAGAAGTAGCCATTAATTGAAACAATAGCTGAACCATTAAGTTTTCATCACACTACAAAAACCATCTTCAAAGCCTCAAAACCCAAGTTTCTCCATCATCTTAATAATAAATGACCAGTTGTTGACAGAGTCATAAGCCTTCTGTGTGTCCAAATTCAATCGAATGAAGCTTTGGTCATAACACTAAGAGATTTAGTATAGCATCATGTATGCTACCCCATGAATAAATCTTTAGTGCAAGAATTCTTAACGCCATAGCCTTTGCCACTTAATGGTGCTAAGAGCTCTATGTTGTGTGTGGGTGTGTGGGTCTCTCTCTCCCTCCTCTCTCACATGCAAAGCTTAGGTAATCTCTTTTGTTTACTTGCACTAAGCTCCAAATTCCTTTACTTATTCGAGGGAGGTGATTACCCTAATCACCGGGAATTTCTAATAAAGGACCAATCTATCGATCAGCGAGAATGGATTGTTGATATCGCGGACCAGTAGCTTGTTCTAAGGTATGATTGAGATTGGCGAAGCATGTAGGATTTTCACCGGTTCTCCTTTGGATATAAAAAATCACATGACCTGTGTCGCCAAGAAGTGATTCGAATCTCGTTTGCTTGATTTTAGAAGGATTTTGCATGGATTGAGGGACAATCGTTTCGTGCACACGATTTCATTCAGCCTGTTCTGATCAGATATTTTGGGAACATGCATCGGTTGTTTTTGGCAACGTATTGAGCTTATATTGGTGTTTGGTGTCAGAGGGGCGGAATCTCGTATGTCCTCGTTGTGGGATTCCGACTCTGATTGGGCTTCCCCTCTCGCCCGCCCCACCATTGCATCTCCAGGGGACAACGATATGGACGAACAACAGTTCCGTCGACTGCTAGACCTTTTTCCCACTGTCCGTTCCGCCTCTTATTGCGTAAGTTCTTTTCGCAAGAAAATGGTTAGGGGAGTTTCGTCACCTAGAGATTTTGGTTTAGAATGTTATTGGCTTCAATGTGCAAGGAAATTATAGAGCGAACGACACCGCATAAAAATGGTGACATGATTGCTCTAGACGTGCATTTAGAAAGTCGTGCAAACCGTTCACTCGCCAACGGACTGTGCATATTGGTGGAACCAAGATCGTACCTCAAGTCGTGAATTCCGGCTGGGATTAAAGTTTTAATTGATTTTGATTGTGTTTTTGAGTCTAGAATTGTTTTATAAACGTGAGCGGTTTTTGAAAACTCGAACCTTCGTTCCTGTGGCCAAATGAGGGACGGATGTCCTTTACACAGCAGTGTAAATAGTAGTTTCAAATAATGACCAAGGAATCTATGAACGATGCGCAAACGATTTAGCTACATCACTGAATGGCTTTTTTGTCCCCTCTTGGTATTAGCATTGTATTTACACGTTTAGGGTCTTGTTTTTCTGCTGGCCGCAGGAAGATGACCATCGTGGAAAATCTAGTTTAGCAGGTGTAGGCCAAGATGAAAAGTCAGCAGCTGACGTCGTTACGTCTGTGAAGGTATTGTGGCTTGCTAAATGCTTTTGGAGGAAACTCTTGAAACCCAGGTTGCTCAAATGGTTTCTTGTTTTTACTTTTGGAAACAGCCAGTTCTACATTTTCAAGAGAATCGGGTTCAGTACACCTTGGCAGGAAACGGGAGGCAAAAAATTCAGGAGAATGAAAGTAGGGGCACCTAAGTCTGGGTTTGTTGTTGATCATGGCTCCTGTTCTCCTTATTTTAATCTGGTGTCGGAAACTGTTATTTGCTAAAATTTTGAGAGCCCAAGACAACTCCACCCTGTAGCAATAATTTCTGGAGGATTAAGTATATGACAACTTTTTTTGTTTTGGTCTTGATGATGATCTGCTCCTGCAAAGAGTGTTTTTTTCAGGTACATCATGTTAGTGATCTTGGTCAAGATACTGTAAATTAACTCCACCCTGTAGCAATAATTGTCTTTTTTATGTGGACGGACATGGGAATCTGGGAGCTTCATATAGTGGCCATGAGAAATAGCAAGTAGCTGCTATCAAATCACCTATATACAGTAGTGAACATGCGCCTGCGAGTGCGCGCACGCACACGTATGCACGTGTACGAGATTTACAAATGCAAAAAGTCAAAATGGGTGGAGCTAAAAGAAAATAGCAATTTTCTAGCGTGTTTGGTGAAGCGTGTGAAGGAAATGTTTTTTACCTTCAAGATTCTTCTTAACCCTATTGGAGGCTTGTATCTCAAAGTCAAAACTCATGCATGAGCTTGACCCACCTAGTGTGCCGGACCTAAGTCTGGCTGCTTGTATGCATACTCAGTGAATGATGGTCCAAGTGGTTATAAGCTGCTCAACTATATGCAAGTTCTTTGAATTTTCGTCCAAGTGGTGATCAGCTGTTCAGCTATATCAAAATATCTTACGCGGGTGTAGAACCCCAACAGCTAGACTTCAGAACAACAAAAATCTGAAGTTGTACAGTGGGATTCATTCTAGTCTTACAAAGGTATATTTTTCTATCACCTTAGTGGAGGTGCAAAATTTTTGAATTTTGATCCAAGTGGTGATCAACTGTTCAATATCTTATGTGGGTGTAGAAGCCTCAACAGCTAGACTTTAGAACAACAAAAATCTGAATTTGTACGATTGGGTATATTATAGTCTTACAAAGGTATATATAAATAATGGTCCGGCACCGTACAAATGGTCTCTCCAAATCTTTACTGCATGGATAACTCCCAGGAGTTCTCTTTTGTATGTACATTAGTTTGGTATTGAAAAGCTTTTTGCTTTCAAAAGCCACATCCCTACCATCCTAGAACCTATGTATGTGGTGTAGTCACTAGCATTTTCCTTGAATGGGTGTAGTGGTAATTAAATGCTCTAGAGTTCAGAACCCTTAATAGTTCTAGTTGGATGGACTTGGCATGCCTTTCCTTCAGTGTATCACATGAAGGATTCAATAGGTCAGCAATTTTTGCACAATCTCTGACTAACTTACAAAAAGAGCCCATATATTTTAACTATCATTTAACTTAGCTGACCCTTTTAGGATTCAACCACTCCTTAGTCCTTTGGACTTTTTCCTCATCAATCTACAATCCATTTGTACTTATCCTATGTTCAAGGTGCTGAAAAATTTAATGCTCTTGGCCTCATCTAGGTGGCCATGTGGGCAAGACATGTAGGGGCATAAGCCCACATACTGGGGCTGGTTAGAAAGGTGCTTGTGTCACGAGGTTATGGGAATTTTGATTTGCGACTCACGTAATTAGCATGTGAAGTCGCCTTGGGCCTCTGGGGCACGGAAGTCTGCCACGTGTGCGGGACTTGGGGAATTAAATTCCTAGTGGGCCCTTGGAGATTGTGAATGTGCAGGTGAATTGCTAGGCTATTAATTCCTAGGACCAGTGTGTGCAACAGAGGGGCAAAAGAGTGGTGCAATTAAAATTTGCTTTTTTTTTGCACGGGACTCCAAAAGCAGCACAGGACACCTGTTTGGCATGCAGGAGGCCAAAATCAGGCCAGGAAGAGAGAAAATCCATCGCAATTTTCCCTAGAGTGTGCGTGGAGCTTGTTGACCTGTTTTCTGGCTGAGCTTTGGACTTATGCTGCTGCTGGTGACCTCGAGGAAGCAGGGCGACTTATCTGGATGCTGTTTCTGCTGCCCGAAGCTGAGCAGGAAGTGTTGCGATTTCTTTATAGGCTGGTTTTCGCTGTTCCTAGGCTCCCGAAGTGCTGCGATTTCTTCTACAGGCTGATCTCGTTGATTTCCGGGCTCTAGGAGAAGAGGTGACCTGTTTTGCTGCTTCTCGGGTTGCAGACAGGCACCAGAAAGTGTGGCGAACTGACTCTTGGCTGATTTCTGTCCGTTGCTGTTGATTTCGGGACCTTTTCCAGGTGGGGCGACTTGTTTTGGAGCTGCCTTTGGGCTGCGCCAGGGCTGAATCATCAATTCTTTGCTGGATTTAGGGTTTTCCAGCCCAGACGTTTTGATTCCTGTGGATTCTAGGTAGAGGAAGGTTAGTTTTGTTTTGCCTGCTTTGCTGTTTCTGGACTGGTTGTAGGCTGGTTATATGCATTTGGTATTGTTTCCAGGCAGAGGAAGGTTGATTTATGCTGTTGGGCAGTGGCCAGGGTGACTACAGATAGGGGCGACCTGTTTTGGAAGGGTTTCCTAGCTGGTTGTGCCAGAGTTTTGGTTGTCGTTGGCTTTTCTGCAATTGTTTGGCCGTGTTTGGCTGGTTGGGCACTTGGCACTTGGTTGTGCAGGTGCAGTAAGTAGACAATTAGTTTATGCCTTTGGGTGCTGTTGCACGCTTGGTCGGAAGGAAGAGTGTGTGATTGCCTAGTGATTGGATGCATGTTCGCCATATAAAGTTGAGCTGGAATTGCAGGGGGTGCAGGATATTGGAAGTTTGTGGGCAGTGGTTTGCTTGTGGTGCAGCTTTTAGGAGATCTTGTACTCAGCCTCTTGGCTTTATATGAATATTAAAGAAATATCGCAAGGGGCGCCAGTGTTTGGGGCCAGTAGGTGTCTTTGTTTCTGAGTAGGAGCGCTCTAGCTTCCTGTGATTTAATTTGTGGTGATTAATAATTTGATTATTTACTGTGTATGCTGTGGTTAAAGTGGATCTTACCACCCTTTGATTAGTGAAGGCTGGTTTCATGGTTCCATTGCCGGGCTCCACCTAACTTTTTCAAGAGGTGAGCCTGTGGTTGGCTTGGTGCAAGTCTAGCAGACTAGGCAAAGGATACAGCATACAGTCCAGTAAATATGTCCCACAGGGAGAGATCTTTGACCCTCACAGAAGAGGAATAGGAAGAGAGGATGTCACAGACCCCTACTGATGATTGGGGTGTGAGAGGGATCCCAGCATGTTTTTGAGCATCAGGTTGACAATACCGACGAGGAGGACATGGATTTCTTCAAGGCACTGTTGCAGAGCGTTATGAGTGCTTTTTCTCAGGACCCTCGTCTTCAGAAGATTCTGAATTCTGAAACGAGCCAAGGGAAAGGAAGTTCGATGATGTGGATAAGGAGTTCGAAGTTAACAAGAGACCGCATGTGAATTCTCAGGATTGGCCCTTACAAAACCCCTATGGTTTGCAACAATCTAATGTTATTCGGGCCTGAATCAAGGCAATAATTTTCAGTGTATAGTTTTCGGACGGCAAGGAGTTATTGCACCCCTTGTGCAACAGGGTTATTTCGGTGGAGGATCAGTTTTTCAGGCAATGGTCAGTCCTCAAGCACAATTTGATGGTATGCCTACAAGTCAGATGGGGGGGTTTCGGCCTATTGTGCAGCCCATGGGACAGAATTTAATGTATGCAAATGTTGGGGCAGCCACAGGGATGCAAACGGGTATGCCTAATGCAAAATTCTAGAGCTGGTCTGAATAATACAGCTTTGCCTCATGGTGTTGGTACTAGAGACAGTGTGAGTGCTGTTGTTCCTTTTGCTCAAACACGTGCATATGATAATTTGGCATCGAAAGGGAAAGTGAAAGACTATAAAGAAGTTGGAGCTGCGGTCAAATTTGAAACGTTTAGTGGTACTCAGGATAAGCTTAAGGCTTTGACCTTTCTCCAACAGTTTGATGCAGCGTATACTCTAAGGAAATTTTTTTGAGTCATCTAAGATACATCAGGCTGCAAGTTTTCGGAAGGGTAATGCTCCCCAGTGGTGGACCACTATGCTCATGTAGAACACCGCACCTTCTACTTGGATAAGCTTTAAACAAGTGTTTTCAGCTGGGTGGCTAAGGTTGACATCATGAGTGCTTGGCATGAATTGAATTCTCGAGTACAATAGTAAATTTTGGGTGGCTTTGTTGCGTGTAAGCTCCTATCGGCATGTCCCTTTCTTTGAGCAGGTAGAGAAGTATTGCTTGGCTTACCAAAGGAGCTTAGAGACTACTGTACGAAAACGAACGTTTCTAACACGTCTCAATTGATTGAGAATGCTAGCACAGCATATGCCTTGATGGGGAAAGACTTCTGAATTCAAGGGTGGTCAGAAGCACGAAGTCAAGAAGGACAACATAGAGAAGAAGTTTGGGTCTCGTCCTTTTAGGATAGAGAAGAAGGCCAACCGCCAGAAAGCTGCGTTTGTTGCAGGGCAGCGGCAAAAGAATAAGAAGGTGGCTGCTTATTTATCTTCAGAAGAGCTGATGTCTTTGTATGAAGAAAAGAAGTGCTTTAAATGCAAGGAACTGGGACACATATACAGGGATTTTTCAAAGCGAAAAGAGGAGAAGGCTGATGCAGATAATAATGATCAAAAGGAAAAAAAATCAAAGCCCATGGCTTTTTTATCCTTCCAAGTCGTCCTGTGCTTGCAGATTTTTCACAACCAATTTAGAAAGGCATTCCCACTTGCACCCATACATTGCCTCAAATGGGCTTATTCCAATATAGAGATGCTTAGTGCTGTTTTGGAAGAATTCAGTGAGTGCAAGCACTTAGCCCACGACCTCCGAGTGTCTTGAGCATTCCTCTACCCATTTGTTCTGTTGGAGATATCATAGCCAAAGAGTGTGGGAGATGTGATGTGTGATGTGTGGTACTAGGTGATCTAGTACTGGTTCATGTGTGAGTCATGTGTGAGTGCCACACGTCACTATGGGACTTATCCCATATGTACTTGGTGCAAGTGTGTGTGTGTGTAGCCTATATAAGGCTTGTACTTCACTTGTCTCATTTGATGATGGTCAATGAATGAAAGCCTTTCATGGTTTCTACATTTATGCATCATTTCTTCACTCCCTAGCCTCTCTCTCTCTCTCTCTCTCTCTCTCTCTCTCTCTCTCTTTCTCTCACCATGTTTCTAACATGGTATCAGAGTAGGTTAGCCTTGCCCTAATCAGCCCTACCACGTCATCATCATCTCCAGCTGTAACCCTAATCTGTCTATGCAGTCTCCTCCTCTCAACCGCCTCAATCTTGCCTCATTCTGCCTCCTCCTTTCAGTTGCTCCTACCCGAGGGTTTCTGCTCAGCCGCCGCCGCCTCCATAGCAGCATAGCTTGCTGCCTCCATAACTGCCTCCAACAGTGCCATTCTCGAGATGTTTGGAGTGCTCTAGGTGCTCTTAGGCACCTATTTCCTTGTTGGTCGGCAGTTTCTACACGGTTGCACTTGCATGTGGGGTTGAGTCAATAAGATCGACTCAGTGACGAGTTTGGGATGTTGAGGACGACAAAGTTAGTCAGCAATAACACAAGCTTTGGAAGCAGCTGAACGCAAAAGCCATTGCCCTCCTTGGCTGACTCTCTGAACCAACAGCTAAGGAGATTTGGGATCGCCTTGAGACATTATTTGGTAATAAAATCGCCAACTCCAAAGTCTCTTTGAAGCTCAAGTTCTATGATTTGAAAATGGAGAAGAGTGATGAGTTGAGTGATCATCTAGCAAAGTTTCAATCTCTTGTTCAACAACTTTCAAGTTTGAAAAGCACGCCTTATGATGAAGATAAGATGGATGTCCTTATGAAGAGTGTGCACGGGATATCCCACTTGAGCAAACTCTTACAGCTGTGGTTCACGGCCTCTCTTGAGGACCCATGTGACATGGATTGGGCTTTCTAAACCCTATATGCCATGTGTTTTTGTGTGTTGAGTCAATAAAGGTCCTCAACCTTGAGTTATCCCTCTAAACTGAATGTATTTGGAGTCAATAAGAGGTACTCTGTCACGGGGACGTGAAAAGTGAAGTAAAGTATCTTTGTATCTCAACCCACGCTTAACTTAGGGTTAACCATGGTCAAGTGTAGTAATGGTTTGGTCGTGAGGGATTGGCCAGAGGAAGTGCACACTTCGTAGAAGTTCCTAGGGGCAAAGTCTAGGTGCACCACTAGGTCCTGGGGGGCTTTAAAGAGGGGTCTAAAAGTTGGGTCCAAGGACAACAACCGTTTCCTTGGTATGGTGGTTAGGATTTTAATGAAGGGCCAAGTGGAATGCATGCAAATGCATGTGCTCCCCTCCACCTACCATCTCTCTCCCTCACTCTCCTGGAAGCATCTTCCATGCTTGGGAGAAGGAGAAGACTGTGCTGGACGTTTTCAGTTGTTTTTGTGCAGTTTTTTGACCTGTTTCAAGCCTGTTTTCAGCTGTTTTAAGCCTGTTTCAGCTGTTCCAAGGCTAGTACGCACCTCTAGGAATTGCCAGAAGTCATTTTTTAACTTTTTGAAAACTTTCGTGTGAACAGACGGACGTCCATACGGACGTGTAGGGCTGCCTCCAGCAGGTGCCCGAGGCTGTCCAGGAGTCTTCCTGCGATCATACTTCACCTTCTGCATGTGTGAACATACTCCTCAACATCGCGACGCAGTGTAGACCAATGCTCCACTGCCTTAATTGTAGCATCAATACCTCGATGTCCTGCATATGGTGGTTCATGGCATTCACTCATGACCTTCTGCCTTAGCTGCTTAGTTGCATACAACCTGCCATGCATCATCATAAACCCATCCTTAAGCACATAATGCTCGTATCTTTGTCCATTATTAAGCTGGTCATATATTTGAGCAAATTGCTCATCTTCCACATAATTATCCTATATTCAACTCATTGTGATAAGCGATTGTCACAGCTCAAACTTGTGGCTTCCTGGACAAAGCATCTGCAACCACATTCTTTTTGCCTTGAACATGACAAGAAGTTTCCCACCTCAAGTGCTTCTCGGACATCTTAGACTGCGTCAGGTTGTAGCGCAAAGACTGATGATCCGTTTGTATTGTAAAATCAGCTCCCAATAGATAATGTTTCCAAGTGGATAAAGCATGAAGTACAGCCAACATCTCCTTCTCATAAATCTGTAAATGTAACTCAGCTGGCTGTAAAATGCGACTCTCATAAGCTACGGGATGCCCATCTTGTGTGAGGATAGTTCCAATACCATTTTTACCACAAGCATCCGCATGCACATGAAAAGACTTCCTCGAGTCAGGCAAAATCAGCACCAGATCTGTTGTAAGCTTGCGCTTCAGCTCCTCAAAAGAGTCATTCTTCCGCTTATGTCCACTGGAAAGGTCTTTCGTTCTTGGAAAGTGCATGCATAGGGGCTGCAATTTTTGCAAAGTGACGGATAAAACGACGGTAGTAGGAACACAAACCTAAGAAACTACGAACCTCGTGCAAATTCTTTGGGTCCTTGTGAAGTTTTCGTCCAAGTTGCGGCCTGCCGGTATTGTGATAATTCTTTCTATCTTAAATGGTGCGTTGCCCTATCAGCTAGATTTTGATGCTCATTTGGGACCTTCTCCTTTAGTGCTAGCCTTTGTCATGGCTGAGTTTGCCCTTCTCCTTCGCAGTGCCGATAGAAACTCAGTACGAAGACTTTGTATAAAAGGATGCCCAAGTATGTGTGGGTGTGTAGATTTGTATGTGTGAGAGCATATTTTTATACTATGGTCTACACCCATTGGGTGCTGACGACATCAATAGGGATGTCATAGTAGCTAGTCTCTGCTATAGGTGATGGAGTTTATGGTTTTCAATCTTATGAGCGACTATCATATGATTGAAACTGCACTATGTTGTGTTTTTAGAGGATGAGTTGTCACGGGGACGTGGTTGTGATGGTGAAGTGTCCAATCTAACTATCACTGAATTTAGCCTAGGGTACCAGGCTAGGGGCCTTAGTTAATGCCCAAAAGGTCCATACGAATCCCATCCTTGGAAACAATGTCCCAAAATGAATCTCAGCCATGAAAAACTCACTCTTTTTGGAGTTTATGAACAACATCTGCTTCCTAAGCTGAGCAAACACAATCGCGAGATGCTCCCAATGCTCCTCCTCATCTTTCGAAAACACAATCATGTCATCAAAGAATGTACCCACGAAGGCTCTGTGGTCTCAAAAGATCCTGTCCTTCACACGATTGAAGGTGGCAGGAGCATTAGTGAGTCCGAAAGGCATAACCAAAAACTCATATAACCCAAAAGAAGTCCTGAACGCTGTCTTATGCACATCTTATGGACGTATGCGAACCTGATGGTACCCACTCTTCAAATCAGTGTGGCTGAAAACAGCTCCCCCCTTCAAACTATCCAGAATATCATCTATCTTGGTTATAGATTCTTAATGGTGATCTTATTCAAGGCGCTGTAATCAATACACATACGCCAAGAACCATCCTTCTTTTGAACTAACAGAACTTGAGAGCAATAAGGCGATGAACGAGGTTGAATCAATCCCTTGTCCAAAAGTTCAGTTATTTGGCTCATGATCTCCTCCTGCCGTGCTGCACTAACTCTGTAAGGTGATTTATTGGGTGGACTACTGCGAGGTATGATGTCAATCCCATGGTCCTCCGGCCTTTCTGGTGGAAGCTCACTAGGCAACTCATTAGAAAAGCAATCTGAAAATTCAGTTAGAAAAACAGCCCTTTACTTTTCCAAACAGGAAATAGTATGCTCTTCATTTACAGGGGGTATCTCTTTAGCAAAAACCATGTACGTAGAAATATGGCTTTTCATTACAGAATTAATGGCAGAAGCCATTATAACTGGGACAGACTTCCCTTTCAATTTTGCATCAATTACATGGGTCTTTCCCTCATGTGAAACTGTAATTTTTCTCTTCTTGGCTTCTATCACCGTATCCCAGCGATGCATCCATGGCATACCCAACAAAATGTCACAACCTGCAAGTGGCATAATATAAAAGTCTTCGCTGTCCACGAAAGACTGAATATGCAAGCGCAACTTCCCTATGATAGGTGTGACAGGAGTGGTGAACTCCGGGTTAGCCATACTGGCTTCACAGCTCGGTCCCATCTCCTCGGCTCAAATGCCCAATCGCGCTGCCATCTTTGGAGTAATAGTGGCCTTTGTACCTAGATCCAAGAAAACAAGGGCTGTTTGATCCTGAACCTTACCCCAAGCTCTGCATAACTCAGTTTCCTCACCCTGGGGCTGTTCACTGATCACATCAGGCATCAAACCAGCCATGGTCTTCTGTTTCTTCCCCTTCTGATCTCCTTTGCTTGCATCAGCCTTCTCCTCGTTCCACTTTGAGCAATCCCGAGATACATGACCTGGTTCTTTGCATTTAAAATATATCTTTTTCTCATAGAGAATTTTTCGCTCCTCTGGACTCAAATACGCAGCTGCCTTTTAATGTCGCCTCCCGGCAACAAGTGCAGCCTTTTGACGATTAGCCTTCTTCTCTATTTTGGAAAATCAGAATCCAGATCTCTTATCTGTGTCATCTTTCTTAGATTCTTGCTTCTGTCCACCTTTGAACGCAGAAGTCCTCCCCTGCATCAAAGCATATGCCGTGCTAGGATTCTCGATAAGCTGAGACATATTGGAGACTTCAGTCTTCATGCAGTAGTCTCTCAACTCCTTAGGCAGCCCGCAACAATATTTCTCAACCTACTCGTGAAAGGAACAATCCGGTAGGAGCTAATAGGCAACACAGCCGCCTAAAACTTGCTGTTATACTCTTCTAAATTGCGGCAATTCAGCTCATGCCAAGTTGTCATGATATCCACTTCAAAAGTCGTGGTAAGCCACGCAGCTAAAAACACCTGCTTGAAACCTACCCATGTGTTTGGTGCGGTGTTTTGCATAAGCATAGTGGTCCACCATTGAAGTGCATTCCCCTTTAGAAAACTTGCAGCATGGTGTATTTTGGATGACTCTGTGAAATTCCTGCCGGTATAGGCTGCATCAAACTGCTGCAAAAGGCTCAAGGCCTTAAGTTTATCCTAAATGCCTCAAATTTTAGGGCTGCAC